>NW_008764662.1:0-511 GCF_000715545.1 Opisthorchis viverrini
AAACAAGTGGTGGCTTTGGCGAGCATTACTAGACCACTCAGTCTCTGGTTAACTAAACTTACTGTAAGTGGTGTGTATATCGACAGTAAACATTATACCGCTACTGAAGTTGATTTGATTACAAATAGCGAATCTCTACATGGGACTGTTTATTGCGTATCAAATTTGTCGAACAATGTAACGTCACATCTGATATAGCACCAAATGAACCAAGATATTTGGCTCACTTTGCCCTGAAAATTTTGCTTTCTCATTTGACAGTTTTGTATACAAAACCAAATGATGAGATTACCTTAAGAAATATTTAGGTCAGTTTTTAAGGAATTCTTTTTTAGTCTGTGGATGAGATACCTAACATCCAACTTTTAGCAAGCTATGCTCTTTCACAAGTTAGTGCTTGGTACTTCTATTGTCATTGATTCTCATAATCTCTCATTCTGTTGTACTCTACTAACACCTCGGCTGCGACTTTTTGTCTTGTGGAGTAGATAAACGTTGCTGTTTATTTCTC
>NW_008764663.1:0-511 GCF_000715545.1 Opisthorchis viverrini
CAAATTGGCCAGATTTGTCGAGACTCCGAGCGGCAAACCAACGGTCACGAGATAATCGATCAGTTTTCCCCCAGTTGCGCGTCCCTACATAGGGAATTTTACCGGGTTCGTTTGTGCCAGTGGTGGATTTGTAGTGAGAAAACTCTCTGCGTGATATAATCGAACTTACGGTTGTAGCGTTCGAAACCTAACTTGTCTATATAATTTGCTGAGGGATGGACCAGTCCCAAGACACCGTAGCGTGCTCAACCCATTTGGGAACCCAATCAACTCAGATCAAGCATGTACCCTCCACAGCGACGGCGAAAATGCAGTCCAACGATCAGTCAATTCAAACGAACCACAAACAGTTGCATACGTGCTAGATTCGAAAGCAAACAATGAATCGACTGTTCCTGGCTTAGTTTTGCCCTTGTTCGCCAGTTCCACCACGCACTGAGAATACATGCGTTCAATGACCTATTCAACATGTTCAAAAGTTTCCTGCTCGTAAGAAAGAGGATGAAGTCCA
>NW_008764664.1:0-511 GCF_000715545.1 Opisthorchis viverrini
CCGCCTGTGTTCCGATTGGTCGAAGGTCAGGTGACTTTCAGGAACACAGTGCATCGATTTTCATCCTAGAAGATATACATCCTAATCGAGGGAATCAAAAAATTATCCTACTCTCTTATTGCATTCTGCCAGATAGGTTTCTGGAACAAGACCCTTAAGAAAAGGTCAAATGTGGAGTCTGCATAAGGACATTAGGTATAGAATATCTACCTGGAAAGTCCCGAATACTCATCTATGATATTCAAACGGCACATATCACTTTGGGAGGAACATTAGAAATTTGTAAAGCCTTTGTGAAAACACAAAGAAAAGCAACAATCCCAAGCTGATCTGTCCTCATTTCCCAAGTGGAACTGACCAGATCAACGTGACACTCTTCCACCGTTTTCCGTGGTATTTCTCAAGTACCCGTCATCCATTTATGGCATAAAATAACGTCCCGAGCGTCTTCGTGGAAACTCAAAATAAACTTCCCGACCGAATAGGAGTGTCATTAAGGTATTTTTACGAA
>NW_008764665.1:0-511 GCF_000715545.1 Opisthorchis viverrini
ATGATGATGATGATGAAGAGAACCGATAGAAAAAACCACAATGGATGTCCTCTTTTCTACTAATTCATGCACTATTGGCTGTCACACCCCATTGTCATTAGAACAGCCAACATCCTGTGACATGAAATGGGATGCTCCTGACTGGACTTCGGCAACGTGGCAGTATCTCAGCCTTCATGCTTCTTGAAGGTGGCGTGGCAACTATGCACCTTGCATGAAACCTGAAGGCATTCTTCGCTGTGTGCTCGTATCCAGAAATTATGATCCTTCGCAAATCTTTTGTTAATCTGTAGAATGTAGTAGCCTGGAGTGAAACGACTGGTCAAAGTGGAGATCTTTTGTGTCTACGATAATCTGTGGAATTGCGGAAAGCCTGTGTCATCGGCTTCCATTCTCTATCGTCCATGGGGGCTATTGCGATGAACACTGTTATTCAATGGCACTCGACATTCCAACGGTTCGTTATACATATCTTTTTGCCCGTTTCGGTTACTCCTGCTGTACTGAAAAA
>NW_008764666.1:0-511 GCF_000715545.1 Opisthorchis viverrini
TCTTGTTCGCTGGTTATTGCTCAGTATCGTCTACAGAAAAATATGATGGGTGTGAGAAAATAGGGCTAAACAAAAGTGAAGCCGTGTCTGGAATCTCACAATGAATGCTGCAGTTTTCTTGTGAATGCAAATGACGTCACCAACGCAGACCAATACTGAGGGTTACTGGTGTTCTATTAATCCTAGTTTGAGAAAAATTCGGTCACACCGGATCAGATGTGATTATTTTTAGTCCAGTAATTGTTAGTGGGATAAAAGCTCCCTGTGACTAGCCGTGGTTGAGAGGTGGAAGACTTATGCACAAGGATGCATCGATTAGTTGGAACGGTCGATTCACCGATAGGACATATTGAGTGCTTTTCTTGTCTTTAACTGTCTGCCATATCGAAATTTCCATCGTAAGTTCGCCTGTGCAAGCAACCACACACTGCGCTAAACTCGGAAATCTTATAGGTACACTATTATTTAGATACTCATTATTTAATAATATATATTATTAGTTATTCATTAT
>NW_008764667.1:0-511 GCF_000715545.1 Opisthorchis viverrini
GCGAAGGCCTTCTTCCTTTCACCATGACAACGAATAGGTATGCCCGCATTGTCACCGCGCATAAGACTATTTCCAAATCGCCTATTATCCCTATCAGTGGTAAACGCATTCAAAATGACATTGTAGTCAAGTCACTAAAATGACGCAGGCGAAAAAGCTGGAGATTGTAGAAGAACAGTGTAGATGCCAGACACCTGGTCGATCAAGCTGACGTCCCGTTCGCGGAGTCAGGATTATGTAAAGTTTACAGATTGTAACTAAACTTGTGTGGGACCCCATCATCCAGTCAAATTGCCAGTAAATGACTCCTGACCTTGTCCAAAATTAAAAAGAACGAGAACTGGACGTTTGTGATCAACTCAGATAACTTAACTTTAGGTAATTTTTCGGCCCTGTATACTATCAGAGGCGGTTTCGCGTTGCTAATCATTGTCTTCAGCTGTAGAAAACCGTGTACTTGTTTTGCGGTGGTCATAGCTGTCATAATTTCGTTCACCGATGATCAGGAGAG
>NW_008764668.1:0-511 GCF_000715545.1 Opisthorchis viverrini
GAAATGCAACTTTCGTTCAAAAAGTAAATCTACCCATTGGTGTGATGTCTTCTCAGACGGACATATAATGATATACCTGTAAATCGACAGATGAACGGGATACAACCCACATGCGAGTACACACCGATTGTCTGTAAAATCTCGTTTGTTCTGAGTATGTTACGCTCGTGAATCAATGTGGTGAACTCCTTTTCGTCTGGCAGTATCATCCGGAAATCGCCACAGACTGAATGACATTCAACAGACTACTTACCCTAGCCCATTTTGCAAGTAATTTCAGCAAAACTGTCTCATCCTTTTTGTGAACAACCACTGTGGGCTTCCTATGAAATTCGAGAGACTTTGAAACTCGCAAAATGAATGAGAATATGTAGTGTACAAGCTGTTGACTATGGTTGCAATCGTGACAGGAATTGTCACGTGGTTTGAGTGCTTGTGACGCGTGATTTGGCATTTTATCTCTACAAAAGGACTACACCTGAAAAAAACATACCGGACAAACGAAAACCAT
>NW_008764669.1:0-511 GCF_000715545.1 Opisthorchis viverrini
GCCGTTCATGACAAGAATGCGAAAATGAATGCGAACCATTTAGGCTGACAGAATGCTCAGCAAGAACTGGAAAGATAATACTAATAGTCGTTCAGTTGTTACCCCCTTTCGGTGCCTAGCCACCATGCAATGAGTGCTGGGATACTACTTGATTGCCCAAACCTAGATACGGGAAGTCAAGAGGCAGAGGTCGAACTGAGGGTCCTCCGGTCAGTAAATTCGCGCTCTATACACTGAACCATCTCGCCTTGAGAGGAAATGGTCACAAACTATATTTGAACCCGCTGTAAAATTTAGGGCTACCGAAAGCATTGTGAACGCTGAGCATCACGTCAACTAGAAACCATTGGTTATTTGGGTATATGTTATGCCCATCATCCATCTTTGGTGTCTCGTGACATTTCGCTTGTGGTAAGAGTTATACGCCTACATTGAGTGATTTAAAAACTTTGATATAGAATGTCGTTGCAATCTTTGTCTTTAGCGCCCAGACGTAATCAGTGTTACTCAC
>NW_008764670.1:0-511 GCF_000715545.1 Opisthorchis viverrini
CGTGTATTTAGAAACGGTACCCAACTCGATAGTTCACACTGAGAGTTTCCAAGTGCAAACGATCATGATTTATGCGCCTATCCTCCGAAAAGTTACCATAAATCAAACGAAAACAACAAGGCATCAGACACACCACACTTATTAGGGCATATATTTTCGTGTCTGTCATTGAACACCTTCCTGAGAATGCAACCGGAATAACTAAGATATGTCTGAATAACTGCGGCCCGGGCTGGTCGATTAACCGTGGATAAGTGGCAGTTGATCGATTCACGAAGCTTCGTAGTTGGTCTGCAAGTACTTTGTCACCATGCGAGGAGATATGGTCAGTGCGCGGTTGGATTGCTTCACATCGTATCTAAAGCGTAGTTCATATCCTCAACGTGATTGGTTTGTTAGGCACTCGATTTGATAAGTCATTTCGGGATTAGTGTTCAGTGGGTCGATAAACCGAACCAGACCAAAACGCAACACAAATCCCGAAATGAGTATCAAATTAACCGCCAGTGAA
>NW_008764671.1:0-510 GCF_000715545.1 Opisthorchis viverrini
GATCAGCAATGTGATTAACTCGCATTTAGGTTATGGTGCCAATCAGCATACAATCGAGGAATGCAGATCACATGGTCACATGCTGACTGGATCCTCGACTAACGACTCCTGAGATGGAGAGTCCACGAACTTTACAAATTCATTCCCCTTCTGAGGTAATTATAGTTTGTTGGTAGTAGGAGAAGCTTTGGAGATTTCAGCCGAAATTTGTTTCCTGCAGATGAAACACATCTACGTTACTTCGTAGGTCATGTCATTCACTTGACAAACAGAACTTCAGAGTCATGTTATGCATCCATTTTAATTTGAAGTGAACGGAAAAAATCACCCAGCCCTGACAGACAATCGTAACGCGTTAATCGTTGTACTGATTTCAGGTGACTGAGAATAATTGCGTTCAACCGGTCCGGTACATTACTTCGTCTGTGTTTAGAAGAAGCCGATTCACATACGTATTTAACATACCACCGCGGACTCCATATTGTAAAATTCCATAGGACTGCTAAAAAA
>NW_008764672.1:0-510 GCF_000715545.1 Opisthorchis viverrini
TGCTATACCAAACTCGGTGCGACCCGATAAAATATCATTCGACATTGGTAGCCGATAGCGCCAACAACTGTACTCGTATCTTACATTCGATTTTCACATATACAGCGGACTTTAATCGACAAAGCACCTGGAGTTAATGCAAGGGCAGGTTGTTGGCTGAGCTACCCTAAAGTTCGCGCGGTAAAAGTTGCAATAAAATACAGGAGAGTGAGGGTCATGTTGAGAGGACTACATCCAAACGAACGAATCCACTTTTCTAGCAAATCGTCTTGTAAACCGAAACCTTGTTTTCTCCGTTTCAGCTTTTCAATGATATCCTATTGGACTGCTCGTTTCGTTACATGCTGGCTGAATATGTATCACGGAACAGCTTACTTGTTCCATGTACGACTTTCTCAAGACCGTTTGTCTTCTTGATTCTTACGTACCTGATAAAAGTGATTGATACATCAGTAGAATTATAGAATCAGTAGAATCAGGTCGAGATGGACCAAGTGGCTAGAGCGCGAA
>NW_008764673.1:0-510 GCF_000715545.1 Opisthorchis viverrini
CTTGTGTGAGTCATTGTTATGAAATCCTCTTTTCATTTGAATTTTAAGTATATTTTTTCACCAAATGATTGCGCCAGATCCTGGGTTTCGTTGAACGATTCTTGAGGTGTTGCCAGGCCGTCCCCATTCGCTACTGTACGGTTACCAGGGAACTCTACCTAAAAGTAGACATCACACTTGAATGTGACTCAATCAACCACCTTGAAGGACTAAGCTACAAACTGTTGGTGACTTGGGACAGTATATGTTAGTTATCCTATTTATCTCTGAACTGTGATACGTAGTTGCCAGGTAAGACGTCGGACAACGTCAACATGAGGAGGGTTTTTAATTATTTTTACAGAATTCCTGGATGGATGATGATGCGCGTAAACCGCCCGTTTCTTCCATGCATCTTATTAGTCGTCAGCTGTGCACGTGTGCGTAATCTCCAGCGACTTTGATTCCATGCAAGCTATCAGCTTAAGGATAAACCCTTCTTGATTAGCCGTCATTCGGCCATGAGCGGTT
>NW_008764674.1:0-510 GCF_000715545.1 Opisthorchis viverrini
TTGCCAACACACTTGAAACTTGGCATTCTTCATGGTAAACATCTTCTGTTTGAGATTTCTCTTCCTAATCTTTCTATTATGCCCTACGTATCTTGATGTTAACTGTTTCGCTGAAACTTTTGGCTCGTTGTAACCGCTATGATTATTTCTTCAGATGCCTACTTAGTGACTTGAAAGTCGGCTCCATTCCCTCTTTATATGAGCGAAACGCAGATAAAGCCATATGGTTTAAACGATACCTAAATCACGAGTTGGTGTTTTCCAGCGTGAAATGGAAGGAGCAAAAGCGTCTGACTAGAAGTCAAAAATTATGGAGCTAGCGATCGTTGATTTGATGCATCTAACAGTGTGATCCTTCCACACTCGTCCTTAATGCTTTTTCTAAAACGTAGCAGATCATGCTTGGCACTTCAAAACATCAGTCCCTAGTGCTTATCAGCAAGGTTATCACCTGTTCTCTGAACTTTGCCATTTTGATTAAAATATTTTGTCTGCAATCAACGTGACATC
>NW_008764675.1:0-510 GCF_000715545.1 Opisthorchis viverrini
CAGGAAGCTGACCTTCCTGATAAAATGTGAACCAGTGGGCATGTGGTTATCTCGTGGACAAGATCACGAACTTCCCGTGGTCCACTTAACTAAGGTTTTCACTATTAGTAAATGAGTCTGGGTGATGTTCGACCGAAGGCTGATAATTTCGCGGGTATCTCAGTAGAGGCGTTAGGAAATGTTGCAAACAAATTGTCAAACAGGAGTCACCGGATTCTTGGTAAGGATCCATGGTAGCTCTCGAACATTTAATATCGCAGACTTGTTGGAGAGAGATTTCACTAACCGATGTCAATTCGGAAAACTGTGGAATGCTTCCGGCTCCTTCGCAGCTGACCCAATTAAAAACAGTTACTACCAAATGACATCATCAATTCCATTAGGATATTCGGAATCCGATCAAAAGCGGTTGCCCTCATGGAAGGTATTCCGCTTTTTTAGGTGCGGTGTGCGGGTGCGTTGGCCCTCTGTAGAAATACAAGGTTTTTGGGAACAGAAAAATTGATGCGT
>NW_008764676.1:0-510 GCF_000715545.1 Opisthorchis viverrini
TTTTTTCGTTTTTGTTCTGATGTGCAGTAGTTTCATGAGTTAGCCTATGGGAAGTGGTGTTCACCTTGACCTCTCAACAAGTGTTTTGGTCAATGTTTTCAGCGTGCTAGCATACCAGTCGTAACAGTGCAGATTGAGGAAACGAGTATCTTCCCACAGTTATCCAAGTGTCATTCACCTACCACACTTGCTAACGTTTTGACAAGGTGCACCGCCAGCTAGTGTCTGATCAGATGTCTGTTGATCTGCTTACCGGGTTCGGCGATAAGCTTGCAAACGCTTCATCTCCAATCGATGAGTCTTAGTCGGTGAGCACCTGACACAGTGGTGAGCACCGACAAAGATGACGATAAAACCTAAAACGGGATTAAACATCACAGCAAACTCTCGGTCGTATCAAGAGCATCGTTCCGCGAAATCTGATCGACGTAAGACGGGCAACTGGACGTTGCCCGGTAACGTGGAATTATGGTAGAACAGTGCACACAATGTGGATCTTCATTCAGTTTC
>NW_008764677.1:0-510 GCF_000715545.1 Opisthorchis viverrini
GAAGTTGAGCAAGAGGAATTGGCTCTTCCCGGCATCGCTTGATGCGGCGAATCCATGTGGATGTCTGCTGTAGACTGGTGTGCAAATCTAATGGGTTAAATGTCCTGGCGACCTTATAAGTAGTGTGTGACAGCCATCGTTCGATAGGCTGTCATAGCGCCTGATCAGCAACCATCAAAAATAACATTTGAATCAAGTAAGACAACTGTAGTCGGTTAATGGGGAAGAGTGTAATTGTTCCCTGTGCTCTCTCTAGCATGGATCCCTACTTGACTTCTGGGTATCAGTCTACCTAGAGTGATTTAGGCTAGTGCCGCGTTGCTTTTTTAAAGTTGTTCCCATTTGGTTTTCTGAAATCGATACTGTTATACAGTCTTCCCATTCCTGCGGTATTTTTCGCTCCAGATAGCTCGTGGATGTTCAATTGTGCACGATACCGAAACTACTCTGCTGACGGTGATACAACTCACAGTATTGTTGCGTCACTGTCCGTTTTTTTGGGGAAAACGC
>NW_008764678.1:0-510 GCF_000715545.1 Opisthorchis viverrini
CCTATTAGTGCAGTATCAGCAGAAAATGCGTACTTTCCATTCAATTAAAAGAAACTACTTTTGTAACCGTAGTTCTCCATTTTACTAAGTCTGTTCATCCAGGTCCACGACGACATTCAAATTGCATTGACAAAGTTTATACTGATCGCTTCGACGCGCATTGTCCAATATCCTGGCATACCTGTCGAATGTGGCTAACAAGGTCACTGACGACATCGTCATATAATGAACTTTAAATTTGAGATGCACCAGAATGAGTCTGTGACGTGCCCGTATCGATTACTTATACACGTGTTGTTCCGCACTTTTGCTTTGTGCGGCCTGGCAGAACTGTGTCGTTGGGATTGATATTCCATTCTGTCAGTGAAACCAAACTGTGCAGGAGAACCCGAGTAGCTGTTTCATGTTTAGCTGTTTCCACTTTATCGGGTGTCAGCAGCCACGCGCGTCCCACTGAAGGGAGCTATTTTCTCTGACGAATGTTTCAGTCATCGTGTAAATCTATCCTTA
>NW_008764679.1:0-510 GCF_000715545.1 Opisthorchis viverrini
AATGTGCTCAAACCTACTTAAATCGTCGGCCAATTTCGCAATCTTCATTACTTTACGGCGGAAACCTGGGTACCTCGCCAGACTATAGATAAAAACGCCTAATCGCTTAGAGCAAACCATGATAGGTGATAGAATTTTATGTGTAACGCTCAGGAATTTCCCCCCGCCAGTTTTGGTCTACATTAAGAGAAGTAACTGCATAACATATAAACACCTTTCATGAAGTTTGGTTTAATTGACAAATCCTTTCGCCCCAGTTGCTGCTTAGCCGTGGAAGAATGCTTCGTTGATCAACGAAACATGAAATTCACTCTATTAGTTACCTAGGCACGTAAAACCTATCCCATAGTCTGAAATAACACCTGAATTCGTCGCCCGACTGTTAGTTATTGTAAGCACATAAATTACATATCCTGATGGAAACAACCAGAGGTAAGCAGGAAGGGGTGGATTTGTTAGACCAAATGGCACTGGCGCAACCTCAAGAATAACAATGAATGTTTCGTGGAT
>NW_008764680.1:0-510 GCF_000715545.1 Opisthorchis viverrini
TGACGTTGTGTAAACAATCTTCTACGACAGTGTAAACGATGAAGAGGTCACGATGTGCGCGCTCCAGCCACTTGGCCACGTTATTCTTGTGCTTCGTCCAGGTTCGTCCAGCAATCCGCTATGCTCGGCGCCATCGCACACTTTGCAATTCTTAAAGGAACAATCCTGTCTAACAACAAAAATGCATGACTCTTCCGGTAAAAATTAATGCTGCCTTCGCAATTTTAACTCGAAGTAGCCTTTATTGAGACAAAATTGTTTACAGCAGTTGCACCTCCGCGCACCTCACATCCTAAAGGGTCACGTATCTGGAGTGTCTGGAGATTTACTACAGCTGAAAACTGTCTTCAATTTCCGTCCACCGTAGGTGATTCACACTTATCCGCAATTCTCGATATCTTATTACAATAGGCAAGTTATTCACAGTTGCCGGTGTTCCATGACCTTGAAGATAAGCTCACCTGAACGAATCACAAATGCAAACGATTTGTATAACAATAATAATTACAC
>NW_008764681.1:0-510 GCF_000715545.1 Opisthorchis viverrini
AACAGTTTTTTGACGTCCATTCAAAACACTTGTTTGTCTCCGTTTGCATTTGTTTAGAGAAGCCTGATTGGAGTATTTTATGAGACAGATGAAAAATATGAAAGGTCGACAACAGGTTGCGTCGCATGTTCTTGACGGCGCAAGTAAATAATTAGGACACATCATGATCGCATTTTTCACCTTGGCCTAGACGGTTTGTCATTCATCTACACCTCAGAGTAGTGGTGAACCATCTTTTTTGATGGAATCAACCGTTCTGACCCTCCGTTGATAAAGGATGGTATGCACACTGTCGATCAGCAAGTGTTTGACCTCTATCAATCAAATCAGTCATGACAATCTGTTACAGATCCGCTTCAAACTGGACAGTCTCTGTTAGCTTATTTCGTAGGTTATAAGGACCAGACCAAAATAATCCAAAACCGTGGTCACGGGGACAGCTGAAAATGGTCTAGTGCATGTGCCAATGAACCACTGTTGTATTGTGCGGTGGGCGAGCTATTGGTTACG
>NW_008764682.1:0-510 GCF_000715545.1 Opisthorchis viverrini
TTGACCAGCATGGGATAGACCCAGTGTGGAATATATCGCAAATCCCATCAGCCCGATTGAAGGGCATAGTCATCTAAGTCTATCGAAAGGTTTGTTAGACACAGTCAGGTGGCTTGCGTGGTCAAGGCGACAGATTAGGCTCGTTGGATAGCAAGCGAAGTCTATAGTGTCTGGAAAGCAGAACGGTCTCCAGCGACCTAGGATCAATACAAATTCCCAATCTGTCTGCTTTCTTCGTAAATATTGTTTTTAACCGATCTATTGAGTCAGTTTACAATTAGCTCTATGACATCTAGTGCTGTTAGGCAATATAGGCCCAACATCTGACGTTCCACATATTGCTGCAGGAAATTTTGTCATTGATAGTGCTACGAAACCGTACAATCTAGGACGGAGAAGTTGATTTCTACTCGGCACTGCAGCTCGTCAGCAAAAATGGTGATGTGGTTTTGTATTATATACGAGGATGTACGATGAGCAAACAGAGGTGCCACTATTAATTGTAATGAA
>NW_008764683.1:0-510 GCF_000715545.1 Opisthorchis viverrini
TCAACCACATATCGTGCTGGGTGTCAAGATAAACATGAAATGGATTGAGCGATCTTTTAGGCACGAATAACTTGTCCCACCTATACGCAATAGCAAAATTTCTGCGAAATCGCAAGAACGCTAAAAATGCATGTCCCATTCATCATTGGTATGTAAATGTTTCTACGGAGACTTGAACATATCTGGTTGTTTGACTTAACTTACTACTTCGCTGGAAGCCTGTGGCAACCCTGCCACGTTAGACGATCTGTACTTTCGAACTGAGAGCTCCGAAACACGTATCTGTACACGTTCAAAGTACGTTTTAACCGACTGCTACAACCCAGGTGGAATACGCTTGTTTGAGGTCAAGTCTTAGAAGCCCACCTGACGGATAAGATATGAAGCAACAATTAATGATCTGTTGTACCGAGCGTGAGGACTACTGTTAAAATGAAGAGTGCCACTGACTACAGATATGTATATTGACCAACCCGAAATAAGCGTTTACGCACTATTAGACACGAAAGA
>NW_008764684.1:0-510 GCF_000715545.1 Opisthorchis viverrini
CTGTTCCCCTCTAGGCTTATGACTATCTGGACTGGGCACGGGAAAAAAACACCCGATAGCACCCTGACTTTTGATATACTCTTTCATTTCCCTCCGCAAGGTCAGATGTGAACTTGATTGGAAGGTTGATGTGGGGACCATTGACTCTATTCCATTCATTCTGTTTAGTGTATATTTATATGCCTTTGTTTTACGATGCGATTGATGGTACGCCCGCGATATTCGAGAATATACAATATTCATTCGTCTATATTCGGACTTCTCTACTACGCATACATTCGGTAGTGAGGACACCTACCACTATTCTATTTATCACATTTGGCGTCGCGATCCGGAATTTTTTTCTCTTCATCACAATGTTATCTAAATTGGAATCGCTCAGTTTAAATTCAACTGCACGGGAGGTGGAGGATTATTTGGAACGCTTCAGCATTTGGTGTATTACCAAATCGGATCTGGATGACAAAAAGAAGAGAGGTTGTTTCCTGCACTACATTGGGAAGGATGCTT
>NW_008764685.1:0-510 GCF_000715545.1 Opisthorchis viverrini
TTAAAGGTCTAACATGGGTGTGATCTTTTGGCGTTTATTATGAGACACCCTGAAGATTGAGGTGATTCCTTCATGTTCACGGTCTGTGTTTTGTAAACACGCTCTCTCTCCACGTGAATATGCGCTCATTGTTTCTTTGATTATCCGGTAGTCGAATAACCCAGTTAGTAAATTGTAACCTGTTTTGACCTGCCTAGATCAGCTATCTGGTACATCCCCCCATATTTCGATGTTTACGAAACTGTTGTCCGTACTTTACGGATTCATTTTGACTTCCTTCATTTACTGCGTTTCTCCTGTCTTCTCTCTTGCGACCTTTATGTCTTCCTCACCGTCGAGGCGAGAGCTTTGAAGCTCATTCGTGTCGTTTGTCTTGCATGATGAGCACTAGTCAACGATCACTGCGTGGAAAGCCTGGGCATAGTTGTTCTGCTCTCTCAGTTTCTCCTCATACAATTTGAAATGTTTTCGGTCGTTCCGTTCTGCTTAGACTCGTATACGCCGAATGCC
>NW_008764686.1:0-510 GCF_000715545.1 Opisthorchis viverrini
TCAAAATGTGCAAGACGCACCATTCAATTCAAATTCAAAGCCATAACCAGAACACATATTTTGAAGTCTTTGAGACTCAGATCCTTCAAACACTTGCTAGAACGCGTTTGTGAAAAACGGTTAGGTGTCTCTCAGGAGTAAGGCGCTACATGTTGATATACGTACGCAGTTAACTGTTTCCCTTGTTTATGGTATTTTGCGAGAAGATATTCACCCGAGATTCTCCGCCTAAGTTCCATTTATTCACCACTAAAAAGCTCAGATTACACAGGACATCTATAACACCATATCAGATAGCCTTTGAAATTTGGTGTCGGCTTCTCCAAACAGAACCAAAGTTCGACATTGGCGAAAGCCCCTATAAGCTCAGACGCCATTCCTGTCATCATAATAGTCTTTTTCCGCGAATCAGTTCTGAGGCTTAACTTGCGTAAGTGCCGTCAAAAGTCATGTATTTCAATGAGTGGGCTCGGATGTACTTAAATAAAGCAACCCGAAAGAAGTTTGGTA
>NW_008764687.1:0-510 GCF_000715545.1 Opisthorchis viverrini
GAGGAGAGGGGATGTGAGCACAAAACGGAGACAGCACAACCGGGAATACCGGAATGACTTCCCCCAATCTAGCCGCTTCGTCCACTGCACGCAAGAAATCAGATCAATTTGTACGGCCATAAACGTTTTCCGTAAATCCGCAGCGTGCACCTAGGTTGGCTGCGCACCTGATGATCTTCTACTCCTTCCAGCAGGAAGATGAGAGGTACATCACTCTCAAACTTTTCATAAGTATTCCTTACTGACACCTCTCGAATATGGCCATCATTTCTGGACTTGGTTTCCACTGTGATGTCGTAGTTCCAATGTCCCCGACTTGGATTTTCCCGCTGAACAATACAAAGTCTCCAACTGAAAACTCCCGACAGTCTCGCATCCATTTGTACCGTAACTGTGGGAGCGGTCTATACTCTTTTAAGAATCCAGGTCAAAGAGTAGCCGCCACTACTTGCGCGCGTCTCCGGTATCGTGTTTATCCATCGCGTATGTTGACTAAATCACGTGATAAAC
>NW_008764688.1:0-510 GCF_000715545.1 Opisthorchis viverrini
AATTAGAGCACACCAGTTTTCAAAAAGTGGCTACATGAAGCGTGAACCTCGACCTAGAAGTGAAAAGACACTTTTTCTTGCCCGCGTTCATGAATTACTCAAGTGACTGGGTTTAGTCCATCCTTTCTGTGTTTCTATTGGAAACGTTCAATGTATTTCACATCCATCATCAAAAGCTTTGTTCTACTCGGGGCCATACAGTTCAAACTATTTCGCAGTCACTTTATTCAGGAAGAAAACCCTAAAAGGAAGCATTTCACAAGCTACAGTAGAGACGAATTGGGTTGTTACAAAGCTCTTCAGTTCTCTGTTTTGGGCATTTACGAGACAAACTTCGAAGGTATACTCATATAACAAATAGGACTGATTACCGTGATAAAAGCGCTTCGGCAACGTAAAGTCGTGACAAGAGACTACATATTTAAGTTTGTCACTTAAATTCTTGCTTGTATAAAGCCACAGGTATGGTGATATCATAACGCACTAGGCATTCTGCAAACTTTCCAACCG
>NW_008764689.1:0-510 GCF_000715545.1 Opisthorchis viverrini
CGGTGGTAATAGAGTTGGTTGAATTCGGTTGCCATCCATTTGTGCAATGTCGGCCGATGTCATTCCATTTCGTCTTCACTTGTGCGCGTCACGCTGGGACTGGCCGGCATGTCACATATGAGTCTCTGGAATGACTGTAATCCACCTCTGTCACCAGTGTAGCGTGGGACGTCAGGAATTCACCAGCATTCGACGATCGAGACGATGTAGCGACGGCACATGTCGGTCCTGAAGTGTGCAGATATACAGATTGGTATTAACGAACCCACACGGCACACATTCGCACAGGTTGAGTGGCACAGGGAAGAAGACCGGAGCGTGGCAACAACACACATGTGTTCAACAGAAACCGAAACCGGAAGTCAGGGACACAAAGCTGGGTGAAGATCAGTCAGGGGGGTGTACAAGCGGCTACTCTTCCCTGTCCGGGGCTCGTGGTGGCTCGACCATGGTACCTGTAATAGGGAGAGTGAGAGGGGAGTAGACACACATAAGCCCATGTGATAGACG
>NW_008764690.1:0-510 GCF_000715545.1 Opisthorchis viverrini
GGTGATCAAATGTGTCCCTTCCAAATTTATATTCCCTATGAGGACACTGCATCCAAACTACTGTGGGCGCGTACGAGTATACGGCAGTTTCTTCTGAGTTCACCACATCCAACGGTGTAAGACTAAGCTGCCCTCTCTTACCTTTCCGCTTCAACTTCGTTATTGATGTGATGCTTGAAATTCCTCTATCTGTCTCCGAAAACTCGGGAGTCGAAATGCTTCCGGGACGTTCCCTCATAGATAATGAGTAGGTGGACAATAATGCTGTCCTTCAAAAATACAATAATTTCAAATAATCTAAATAGCTGCCATACGACTTGGCATGCGCTTCACACCTGCAAAGTGTAAAGTGCTGCTACAAGACTGGGTTGGATCAAACCCAAACCTCATCCTTGCAGACGAGCCAGTCTACGTGGTAGATAGATTTGTTTGCCTGGGCAGCCGTACAAGTTCCGGTGGACTGACTGGAGACAAGATTAGTTATCGGGAAAGCCAGAGCAGCTTTTGCCA
>NW_008764691.1:0-510 GCF_000715545.1 Opisthorchis viverrini
CCATTAAAACAAATGTCATGATAAAATATTTAAAAAATGAAAATATGTAAGAAATAAAAAATATGTAAAACATATGGTTTAAGTGTGAAAATGGTAAATGTGCGACGGCGGATTACCAACCCTACAAAATCCTAGAAGTTTCCAAAATACCAGCAACGCTTTGCAATTATGTTTCTGTGAAATCAATGTTTGTGGCCTTTCCGGAAGCCGCGGCCTCTGTTTTTGTTAACAGTGAGTCCTGAACAAATTGGTTGGACCACAACTATTTTGCCAGTGTAGTAAGAACAATTACGCGGTGCTGTACTTCTCGCTCTTCATCAAGTGTACCGGGCCGTGTAATCTATACATTTTAGATAGAGAGTCAACCGCACTTGCCAACCCATCTGTGAGTAGACCGATTTCTAGGCCCAAAGCCCTCAGACATGATTAAGTTGCATTCGAGATATAGAAGTATATTTTCATAAAGGATACTACACACCAGGTTGCTGAAAATTCTTTGTCAGCCCACGA
>NW_008764692.1:0-510 GCF_000715545.1 Opisthorchis viverrini
CCTTATTAATCTGAGCAACAATTTGCGCCAGTTGGCCGAACTTCTCAGCTCACAACATCATCCAACTAAAATACTTCTGACTTGCCCAACCTGAAGCTGTATTGATTAAAACGAACTAGTGATTCAAAACACTGAAAGAGCGAGCGCGACCTATGAGGAATTTGTAATTCACGGAGCTGAGTCCCCAGACAAGCAAGTTAGGTTTCGGCGCAACGCAATGTGTATGGTCATCCGACGGGGTATTCAAGGTGAAATTAACCGTTACAAATACAATGGTGAATTCTACCCGAAAACACCTTCACACGAATTAAAGCTGGTCTCGAACTTCTGACAGCCTCTAACAGACCAGTGCATGGTTCTGAACCGTTCCCGAGAGCATCATGCACTCCGGTCGACCGGCAACAAAGTAACTCTGTGGATGAGCGTTTAAAGCTTGTTATGATGTAGAGAACCTCTTTATTACCGCAGGTAGCTCTTCTAACAGGCTGTCGTTAAAACCAGCCGAGGAAA
>NW_008764693.1:0-510 GCF_000715545.1 Opisthorchis viverrini
AATGTGGAATTGATTCACTACTGTTCACCAATCGGTTTTCCGACGATCGTTACGTTCAGCTCTTTGGTAATTCGTAGTCGAAACTGCGAATCCTCAATTCTTCGTTTGCTTGCCATTGTGAGGCAAACACTCAAGGCAGTCGCTCTAGTAGAGTGAGCACTGTCGACGGTGTTTGATATATGGCTTAATGTTGCATGTTTGTTACTTGTTTGAAGGATGAATTAGGGTAGTAGGATTCATCGAAATGAAAGTGACGCGAGAACAGGTTTTTCAAAAACTATTTCCTTCTACCACAAGGCCAACTAACAGTATCTGACTGGACCAACCGAAATCCACTTTTTTCTGGTTTACATGCGCATATTCTGGGGCCTGATCATCACTTCTCTGTCCCCTATGCAATCAGTTTTTCGGAAAACGACGCCTGACGGTTGCATTTTGCCCACTGATACAATTCCCGCGATTCGGCACTGTTTCACCCTCCATTATGCGCGATTGTCATCATCATCATCA
>NW_008764694.1:0-510 GCF_000715545.1 Opisthorchis viverrini
TTATTTCCGTAGGAAAAAGATTTGCACTGGGCTCTTTTTATTACGCATGCTTCTGCACCAATTGCTGTCACTTTTGCTAAGTTATGCTTTGTCAACTTTTGCGTCGGATATTGACCTTAGGATAGCGTGATCGATAAAGTAGTAGTATTTCCACCAGGGTCCACTCAAAAACACTGTACGGAATAGGAGTACTCTTTCGTATTTGTGGGCAGGGAAAAGGTGGAATTTGTATGTCGTTGGATGATTGTTTACCCAACATACGAATTATTGTGTTCTGATGTTGTTATCCAGCTGACAAAGAATAGAAAGTCATCTCCATCTGGACATTTAAGGGTATCGTTACCGGATTATAGCAAAAATGCAAGGCAGCATGCTGTTCTTTCCGTTGTTCTTCAATACCTGCGAACATATTACACGACATGGACTGATATCTTCAGACGATTACGCGTCGTTCAAGGCCTAGCTGCACTGCCACCAGAAGGAATCACCAGGCTTACGATACTGCCAGGT
>NW_008764695.1:0-510 GCF_000715545.1 Opisthorchis viverrini
CGTAAGAAATTTTCCGTCACTATGTTAGCATCCCACACGCTTGCTATAATTGAACTATCCACTATCCAACTCAGCGCCGGAATCGTTTTCCTGAGAAGCAACCGTTTTTTATAAGAGATACGTGAGAAAAAAATATTACTCATGCTTGCTGAAGATGCATGATTGCTGATACGTTAAAATGTCTGAGCTGTAATCTGTCAGTCGCAGCTTATCAGATTAGCCTCTTCAACGAGGATGGAGTCCCAGTAGGCATGATGGGAGAAGGAAGTACAAGCTGAATATGGTTATTTCTCACTCATGACAGGCGATAAAACGATATTGAATCAGTGCTACTCCAAACATACAAGAAACTTGCTTATGTTTCTCACTGTCGGAGTTTCCGCGGAGGCTAAAAAATCGGCTCTTTGGCCCACTCCTCGTTTCTGAGATTAAACGGCAGTTTTTGTTATCATATCACTTCGAAAAACATTCCGAGTCGATGGGAGCTTCACTTGACTTGGTGTGCCGACG
>NW_008764696.1:0-510 GCF_000715545.1 Opisthorchis viverrini
TTCATATTCCAAAAAAGCTGCAGAAAAAACAAAAGCAAAGCATCACAAACTTTGAATAATGATAACTATCAGATTATCCGGCCGTGCTGTGGCATGCTGTAACTGCGTAGAATCACCCATTGATTGAGGAATGTTTATTAGATATTCATCAAACGGCCTGCCTGGTGGGCTTGAACTAAGATTACTGCAACTTATTTCAGTTCTGTTCGCCTCTCGAGTGTCGCTCGTTGGCGGACCATCTTTGCTTCGCTGGCCGCGGACTTGACTACCAGTGTGATGAAAGTTATTCACAACCTGGATCGATCGTCAGTGGTGAGTACACTACTACTGCTTTCGTGATACAGTCGTACTTTGCTGAGGATGGTTTGCGCGACGGTCTTCCATTGAGCCAATTCATTGTTGACTTTTGTTTTCACTAAACAAACATCATGTCATCTTTGGGCTGAAGCAAATAAAAGTTTCCGAATGGAGTTGCTATTTGGCATGCATGTACTATCTGTGATCTATCAC
>NW_008764697.1:0-510 GCF_000715545.1 Opisthorchis viverrini
GAGAGAGCACGAGGGCCTTTTCAAACTCCGAAATGAATTTCACCCCAGATATGTGGGCTAAATTGTCCTAGATATATGGTTCATTGTCCGACTTAAAGATGCACCCCCTGAGATCCTGATATCCAAGGCAAGTGTCAGGTAAGCAACCAAGCGTTGTCTCATCTGAGTGGCCCGCTCTTCTAAGAGAGGCCCATTCAATGAATCCTAATGGTAACTCCACATTTTCTTAGCCTATTTAAGGAAACACCATAAGAGTATGCCTGCGAACAAGCAAACGTATTGTAATTTGGGTTCTCAGGACAAAGGTGACTCATTTGTGGGCCACGTGACATGGCATCACTTGACACATTCACCGTGACCGGTTAGTAGTCATCAATCAACTAACCCTGAGTGAGACAATCGATCGAATATGCAGATCAATATTCTGATGAAAATATATGCATAGGCGATACGTCTGAGCGCATGGGACAGTCTGATACCAACTGAGATATCTTCGCCTATTGTTTCGTG
>NW_008764698.1:0-509 GCF_000715545.1 Opisthorchis viverrini
TAAGGTAAATACGCTGCTTTGACAGTCGATTCCACTGCCACTGGGAATCAGGACCAGTTGGCCGATGAAGTCAATTTTTGTGAACCTTTATGAAGAAATCGTATAACGTCGTTCAAAACCCGCCTCGTTGTTATTATAAATGCTCACCCCTTTGAATGAATGCGTGCTTGACTTCTTGTGGACATTCTATATTGAGTAACTTTTTTTCAATTAGTTCGATGAGAATTTCGAACAGCAGAGATTACGGGATAGTGACTCTAAAATATCTGTTAGAAGGATTTCATGCGATGGACAGTTACGCAAAGATGTACTCTTTTGTTTGGTTGAAATCAATTTTGGCGTTACCAGTAGTCACTCTGGCCTTGAAATGGGACAGTTGGTCCGAAGTCGAAGAACTTGCTTTCGCAAGCTTGCATATGGTCGAATTTTTATGCCAAAATTAGTTCCAGCGACAATATAAAGAAGTGGCGGAAGGCGACAGTCTAGCTCGTACAATTGTACAATTTTTT
>NW_008764699.1:0-509 GCF_000715545.1 Opisthorchis viverrini
TGAGAGGTTTTTTATTTAGAACCAGCTACATGCCCCAAGAAACTGGGCCCAGATACCGTGATAAAGCATAGCTTTGAAATTTCCTCAAGCGCACGGTAGTTCTCCGAAATATTGGCAATTTATGTATGGAGAAGTCATCATTTTCGTTCTACATTCATAACATTGTCAGCCAACCGAAAACCAGCCAATCAATCAATTATGTGAATATGTTGATAGGTCGTGCGTGCTTCGAATCCATATCGGATCGTGTATTTAGCTCGTATTTTTCCACTGATGGCCTGCGAAACGTGTTTCGTCAAATTACTGTTGACTTGTCAAAATGCGTCGAACACACGTGCATCGATCGGTCGACCGAACCCAAATTATCGTGTGCCATTCCATCGTGCCGTTTTGTTTGATTTCATAAGATAACAAGACACCAAACCAAATACTGCATACAGCATAGTTTATGCGCCGTTATTATGTGGCGTGACAGGTGTATTCCTTGCTTCTCCGAACGCAGTTGCGCT
>NW_008764700.1:0-509 GCF_000715545.1 Opisthorchis viverrini
GGAGCATGGATGTCCCTTACTTCTTTAATCAAAGGCGAGGAACAGCAACCGAAACAAGTCCAGCGGTGAGCCACCGCAGTACAGCAGGGTTGCAGTCAACAGCTCCAAGTGGTGCGACTTTGTGCAGCTGAATGTACAAGCAATACAGCCCAATAGGTATTTCTGCTCAAAATTTTAGGCATAAGCGTCAAACTTGGTCATTAGTTAACATCTGAAGGTGTAGTCGAAGATGGAAATTTCGACTAATAGACGTTCAGAGATATGTTTAGCATCCTTCATTGGGCGAAAAATACCTGGGTTATAATTTAGCTGCATTTAATTGTTAGTCAGTGCATATCTACAACATCTAGATGGACCTACCGTTTGTGCGCAATTGGCAGAGACTGTCTTACACCTTATTCTGTTTTGTACTCACCCTTGCCTTCTTTGGCCAGCCAAAGAACACCAAATTAACCTATCAACCCCGAACAGTCGCACAAATATTGACACTTAAAAGGTGAATGGACCCA
>NW_008764701.1:0-509 GCF_000715545.1 Opisthorchis viverrini
GTCGGCGAACAGAGAAGTAACGTGAACTAAGCTCCAAAAGATAGGTTACAAAAACGAATTTGCCATTCTCGTTAGATGGGGTTAAGAATAGTGTTTAACCATCGGCGTGTACGTGTGCAGATTTTAGCATCAACTCTCGGGTAAAGCGAAACTGCATCACGACGCGAAACCTGCATTTAGCTGTTTCGGCAATTCAAAAAATGGCGTGGCCACGTCGTGGATGATCACCTATCTAGTTCAAAACGCCTCCTAGCCGGATGAAGCTATATGACTCGGTGCTCTGTACGTTAAGTTTACTGACGATCATGTGTTGCTGGTATACTGGTTCCGTTTCTTGGCTTAAGTATAAACATTTCCAAAATGCAGGTGTCTGTGATCACCCACATTTACCAGTGATACAAATGAATGGTAATGGTATACCTGCTAATGGAAGAAACAGAGAGAGGGACAGCTTGTGGGCGCGAAGTCCCACTACTTAGCTGAGTTCAGGTAAATTGTTTGAGGACGAA
>NW_008764702.1:0-509 GCF_000715545.1 Opisthorchis viverrini
TATGTTCTAATTGAACCCAAATTGGACCGGTTCCGACAAATGCACACTGCGTTGAAGACCTAGCCATCCAACAACGCAATTACAAGACTCAGTTTGCCGGATCACTTGCTAGTAGGTTTATCCTTTGTTCATTTAAAGGGCGCTTTTTAAACGCCAATAAGTGCAACGTCTGCATAGCGCTTCCCGGCTTTATCCATATGAACACAGTGTTACGGTAATTCTACCATCACCAGTTTACTACAGCTCTGACGTGATTTGGAGCTGAATTTCTCGAGTGAATGCAATTCCACGGTCTGCGCTCTAGATTGCTGACATTTTTGCATGTATGCAAAGTCGATCCCCTAAAAGATGAGTGCATCTCTTAAGTCGTGTGCCTTTTCTCCATTAAAAAACTTACATCAAGCACGAGACGTATCGTTGCATCTTGCAATGCATCGGGTTGCACGATACTGACTCTAGGCTCAAGAAAGTGCACTGAGTGCAGTACTTTGCTGGTTAGCTGGGTTGTC
>NW_008764703.1:0-509 GCF_000715545.1 Opisthorchis viverrini
CGAAATGGTGTTACAACCGAACGATTATCTTTTATTCGCTTATGACGATTTCATCCCCTATGGCGCAAACAGTAAAATCCACGTTCTTCTTGACGTTATCCTTCAAGAAAGGCTGGTCTTCCTGGTTTGAAGCTTCTCTGTTACTGTTGCCCTTGCGAACAGTCAATAGTAAATGTGAATTTATTTCACCCGACCCCTCAATAACGAAGAGGCATACGTTCTCTCGATGAAGTTGAATCTTCTAGGTGTCTAATGACAGACTAAAAGACCAGGTAAGATTCGAATTAAACTTATCGTGACAATACATCTTGGCAATGTGTAATGTCCATCAACCGAAGAGGATACCAGATTGTGAAAAAATTAATCACCTACAATTCTCCTCTGTACAGTGATGTGGAAGTTGTAAACTGAAAACATATCCCCTCGCGTTCACCGGTGCCCATCACTGGGTCTTTGGGTGAAACAAACTCACTCGCTCCTCACTTCTTAGGACGGCAACACGAAGAGGG
>NW_008764704.1:0-509 GCF_000715545.1 Opisthorchis viverrini
CTCAACACAGACTCACCGTGCTTGAGTTTTGGGTAGCATCCTCTAGAAGGAACCCACTGATTCACCAATCACTGGTGTCTGCTGCAGACCCACTCGCAGAACGAATACAACAGATATGTTCCGAACAAGCGGGTGAGTGCATGCGAGTGCGAGACCAAAATAACAACCGCTCCACGCAATTTGAAGTGAACTTTCCGACGTTGATCCAGGCTGTCTGATAGAACTAGAAGATAGACCCTTCGGGCGAGTAGTGGGACTGTTTAACAAAATGGTTCAAGGTTTTGATACATTTCCCGGGTTTTCTTTGCCGTTCATGAGCTGAGGCTCATTCGGTCACCATACTAATTGCAAGCACGCAGTTTGGCGAGATTTCGAAATTAGGTTCACGTCACAGTGCTCCCTAGTTGAAGTCCCAATTGGTTCGAAGGTGATGGATCTTCAAATGAGATGGTGGTATTCAATCTAGACCGGAGCCATACTACTACTCTCACCTTTATCGTCATTATCAT
>NW_008764705.1:0-509 GCF_000715545.1 Opisthorchis viverrini
CTCACCTTCCCGGTTCACACTCGTTTCGGCTGCTGAATTACAGTGAAACCGTTTTAATGCGCAAACGCTTTCTAAAACGTGTTTCACGTAGTCTGCAAGACCTAGTGCACTTGAACGTACATTGCCTTGCTGTGCAAACCATTGGGCAGAATCTTATGCGTACTCGTGCACAACAGAAGACTTATTGGGGCATTTTGCATCAATAATGCAGCTGGCAACCCGCGGTTGACGATACACCAGAAAGCTTGTGTGGTAAACCACTAGATTTCGTTCTCGCCCAATAGAGTGCGCTACATTTAGCTTTGAGTTTGACGTTCCGGACGAGCGTGTGTTCTGGGTGTTAAATAGAATTTCCCAGTTATGTGTTCACATTTATTAAACGGGAGGAATATAGATTAGTTCGTTTGACATTTTGGGCCAAATAGATTTGTTACACACAAGCCATCTTTTGATCAATGTATGCTTTCTTATTCCAGATAATGCATGCATGGATTCTTAATTCATGTGCA
>NW_008764706.1:0-509 GCF_000715545.1 Opisthorchis viverrini
TTTCTGCTACCTGTAATTTCTCCTATATCTTGAGTTGGTCATTACGAAGCCATCCGTTGCTTGCTTGATCACTCCTCAAAATACAAATAATCAGGGCTTATTTCACTCACTATGTTTTCTGGTCATAGGTATATCAGCCTTTTGACCCTTGCAGGATGTGCACATCCATGAATCTAATTTCCACGAGAACCCGAAATTAAGGTAGTTCTTGGTCATGTGGTCAAGCTTGATAGCTGTCTTGCTGATGTAGCATTCATCTTATACTTCAGATACGGTCACTTTTGATCAGTGGATGACTCCAAGATGCTTATTTTGCGGGACTCAATTGTCCAACAGCAAATCATTATCTGCAGGACAGTATGTCTGAATAGTTTGTTGTCAGTCATGAGTATTTCCATTCAAGCAATACTAAACTCTCGTTGATTGGCGGAACGCCTGTAATCGATAATGCAGATTTGAATACGTAACCGCTTGTCGGATATCTGGATGGTTGGCACCTGTGATTTCAA
>NW_008764707.1:0-509 GCF_000715545.1 Opisthorchis viverrini
TTCTGGATGAAGAGTCCAAAGAAAAAGTCAATCATGAGGAGGTTTTACGAGCCAGTGAGGCTCGTGTGGATGACGTAGAGAAACTGTTTGAAGAGATGATTTCTCGTCTTTAGGTTTTGGTGGTTTGCTCGACTGAATTTTTACTTTATGTGATATGCCGTTTGGTTGCCTTTGGATTTTATTCTGAGGGTTTTTGTACCCCCATTGCTCTGGTGTTTTGAATGAAAAAGAATGCTGCCGTTTGGTTTGCTGAAGCCATCAGATTGTGAATACAAGCATTCCACTACCACACTTTACTGTTTCCTGTGAGTATTCTGTGTGTAACGCGAGCACAACTGGGACGCTAATTGACCTGCCATAACACAGTCCTTCGTATAAGTTTCAGGAAACCCAGACCAGTTTCGTGTCACGTAGCATGGTTTTGAGGACGCTCTGAAGTTTTCCCAGACGCAATAGAAAATTTAATATGGTGGTTAGACCAGAAATTTGACACGATAACTGGATTCATG
>NW_008764708.1:0-509 GCF_000715545.1 Opisthorchis viverrini
TCAGTTGAAGAATATCACAAACGAGATGTTCGGCTGCGATACCATCCACTCTCTCGTTAAAACCAAACTGGTATACAACTGAGTGCATTTCGAGAAAGTTTCCATACTTTCAATGACTGGCCAGCACATAGTTGACAAGAGACTGATGAAAGCAGACGTTTTTCTCTCAGCAGGCGTTGATAACTTATGACAAATGATGAACGCGTTAAAGGTGAGATACTTGAGATTCATTTTTAGAGTCCACTAACCTACCGTAACTTGGTTATGAGATAAGAATGAAGGATACAGTGTACTGGGATGGTATTTGGATTGTTAACTGGCAAGTCTATCTTAGACGTATTACTAGCAAATGGTTTTGTTAACCGTGGCGTCACTGTCGAAATCAAAAAGCAGTTAAGACTACTGATTGGTGTGTCCCACACTGTATCTCCTTTCTCCCGGTCAAAAGCTTCCCCTGCTTAAACCCACTGTTTTCTACATCTGCCTCACCCGCTTTCAATTCTGATGAA
>NW_008764709.1:0-509 GCF_000715545.1 Opisthorchis viverrini
TAAATCTCCTTTTAGATAACCCTAGCTCCCAATCCAATAAAAATGACATTGTGGCTTCACGTTCGAAGATGGCTCCGATCCCCCCATTCGAGATTTCCATGACTTCGCTGGTGGCTACTGGGGTTAACCATTTATCAGTGCATTTACTTTGCAAAAAAGCCAAACATTCCAAAAAGCAGTCCCACCTTCACTAGAACAGCCTGAAATGGTGCCACATTTTGTGTGTAAACATCCTGATCTGGGTCCACTCTTAGACTGTCCTTCCAGGATTCATCACGAAGATCCAAGCAACCGCGGTGGACAAGTTGAAGACAAAATGGTAGCTAGTGAATCACAGTCTAACTCGCGCCCGGATCGGTCACGTCGGAACCGCAGTGGCCTTTCTGAGATTCAGCATGACTCCCTGTTAAGCTGGTTCCATGCACCCTTCAGCGCGATTTCAACGTTGGTACCCCTACCACAAAATCCCAGTCTCTCACCTCCTCCATATGCCCGAATCGGATTGTGGA
>NW_008764710.1:0-509 GCF_000715545.1 Opisthorchis viverrini
AAATGCGGAATAACTCGATGACTCAGAGCTTTTTGGCATTATAAAATTAGGTTATATGCGCGTGCTAAATTGACTCAGTCATCTCATGTATTCAAGCTGGGTTAAGCGGCACGGATATCATCCGTCCGTAATTTTCTAGGCGATGCAAACTTTGACCATTACGCAACGTTCATATGCTAACACGAGGAAAGACAGGAGTGTTTTTCATCGACCAAAGCTTATCAAAAAGTTCATTCAATCTGACGTGGATCTGACAGCTATTTAGGCATCTAAAGCTTAGCCAGAGCTTGGAGACCATGCGTCTTCTCCTTGCATATCGAAGGTGCTTTTGTCTGCTCCACATGCCATGCTACCGTCACACTGGTGCCCAGATTGCTCCCACTTTCTCGTACACTGTTTCTTCTTCAGACATCTACAATAGACCTTCGTTTTTACAGTTGTTTTTCAATAAATATATTTTACTGCAATCTCAGCTTGTACCCTCGTGCAGGAGCTCAAAATGATTGCGC
>NW_008764711.1:0-509 GCF_000715545.1 Opisthorchis viverrini
ATCAAATCAAATAGAACAGGTGCTGTAGAGTGCACAGAAAACGAGATGGAACCTTCAAATTCACGAAATCTCCAAGTTTCACAAAGATACGATACCAATATGGCTTAGCACAACTTTTTGAGACAACTAAGGGCGCAGCATGCCCCCACCATCGGACACCAATATTCAATCTACAGTGCAAAGCATCACCAGGGAGAGACTAGAAAAGTAAAAATCGAAGGAAAGGAAACTCTGGTTTGCTTCAAAGTAACCTCACCATTCACAGGCCGGTTCATATAATTTGAGTACGACGGTTGCTGAGAAGGTGGATGACCACGAAACCATCATACAAACAGCACGAGTATAAATACGCAACCTCTGACATGTGTGGCTAAAGCCTATTCTGGTTTCAATACCGGATTTTGTAACTCTAAAAGGTAGCTACCGGCAACCAATCTTTAGGTTTAACATAAAAAACACTGCAGAAGCTGCAGCAGATTAGCTTACTACACATCCAAGTTAAAGTGTTC
>NW_008764712.1:0-509 GCF_000715545.1 Opisthorchis viverrini
AAATGGGCTGTGAAGCTGACCGAAAGAAAGGGTAATCCAAAGATTTAAGCTGTTTTCCAAAAGATGGGCGCGTAGTGAATTTGGTAACCAGAAGCTTATCAGCTTGATCCCGGTCGTATCGAGAGTGTTAGAGTTAATTTTGCTTCGTCGTTTTACGGTGGCTCGTGATATGCTGATTCGAGATCAGCAAGCAGGGTTCCGACCGGGTAGGGTTTGCGTTGATCAAATCTTCACACTTCCTCAGGTGCCAGACAAACGCCATACGTATAAGCGACCCACGATTCTAGTATTCCTGGATTTCCGAGGCGCATTTGAATCGCTTGATCGGTCTGTTCTTCTGGAGACACTTGCCCACCAAATAATGCCCAGCAAATCTGTAAACAATAGGTTCTTTCTCAGATTCCGGACGTACAGAAAGCTCCCCAAAACTTCCGTACACAAAGCGGTGTCCGACAGGGATGCCCACTCTTCCCATTCCTTTCTAAATTTGTGATCGATGAAATAATGAG
>NW_008764713.1:0-509 GCF_000715545.1 Opisthorchis viverrini
TTCGGATGTATACCGTCATTTATTTGGGTTTGCATTTAGAGGTCGAACAAGATTACCGACCCTCAGATCATTGTGGTTTTCCGTAATGTAATTCAGGCCATCTGTCTGGAAGACACCCCAATTTTCATCCCGAAAGCCTCACCTCCTGATTTCTCGTTCGGTGAATTTGACGAGAGATTTCGTACTTGTTATGCTCGGAACCAAAATATCGAGTGAATCTCTGCAAACTAATCACCATATCTAAGTAGATGGAAACATGACTGTCTGAATATTCAGGTTCGGACGTCACCTAGTTTAAACCTGATTAGTTGAATATCTTCAGATCCAAATCGCTGATTGCAGCGAGATAAGTTTTCACAATGCTAGTAAAGTACTGATTCTTTTCATGTGGCATTGTCCAACTATTAAACTTTTTTCGGAGTTTCCAGCTGCAAAATCGGCCGTACAATATTACTCGGTAGACGCGATTGAATTTTGTTGGTTCGCCAAAAAATACACAGCGCTCCGCA
>NW_008764714.1:0-509 GCF_000715545.1 Opisthorchis viverrini
TGAACGAAAGTAAACAGACAATTGATGGTATGGCTTTTCTCAAAACCGGTCAGGTGGGCTTTATTCACTGCGCTTTTGATGAGGTGCTGGAAAAAGCTCATCGGCCCTCACATCATGTCAGCTATCGGATGAATAACACGGAAAGCGGAGTGTTGATCGATTTGGCACAACCTGAATCGGTTTCCATTGCTATCGACCCGGCAAACACAAATTTCACCGTTCGGCGATATAAAGTGGTCGGCATCAGTGCAAAGGAATATACGGGACTACTGATTACCACATGTACCAGCGTGTTCTCAAACCTGACTGCTGAATTGGACATTTACTCACCCGATAGGTCAGTGGAGATCAACTGTAGCCGGACATTCACCATCCAGGAGCCGGCCAACGGCGAGTTGGAAATCAAAACAATTGCACAAAACTATGCTCATCAGCCTGTTCCCTTAGGTACTGAATTCATCTGTGCTGGTGGTTACGGTCTACCGCAGCTGACATATGAGTGGAAACAG
>NW_008764715.1:0-509 GCF_000715545.1 Opisthorchis viverrini
CACCAACAAATATTTCTAACAAGGAATTTATTTTTTCAGTAGCAAAAACTTTGATACAGTGCTAATCGTAAAGTAAGTGGAATTATAATACGCTCATTAGGACTCAATGATTCATTCGACGTCATAAAAACTTCAGCTTGACAACCGCAAAATTCAAGAAACTTCATTGGTGAAGTTAGTCTGACCACATATCAAGGCAAATGTAGTGGAGTCAAAGCACATCACTACATCTTGTATCAAGGCCAAACGGGACATCGGTAGAGGATGCACACCGATCACATTCACAACTTCTACAGCCACTCCAATACGTGTTGCACAACTGAAATGTGGGATTCGTTTTGTAAGTCTGTCTTAAAAGGAAAATCGAAATTAACGCATCTAGTTTTGAATGCTTAAGTTGCTACAGATAACAGTTGTAATGCACTTGTACAAACAAACTCAGCGAACCGTACGGGGGTATTTATATTTTTCACCAAAATGATCATCTGATGGGGCACCGGAAACAGATC
>NW_008764716.1:0-509 GCF_000715545.1 Opisthorchis viverrini
GATAAATGGCTGTTACCGTGCAAGTAACGGCGTAATCTCATGTAAACGTTTAAAAAGGATACACTGATGACCGGTTAGTTACGCAACTACAAACCGAAGCCCACACACAAACGTCTACCTCATTCCCAACCAATTCCCTATCTATATAGTTCGCGGTTAATAGCAGTGCTGGATGTGTAATGCGGTACCACTGATTAATTAACACTGGTGCAGAGCTGCCCAAATTGACGACCCGCTTGATTATGCTGTCGATGTCACCTGTGACGCCTGTTCGACCGAAATCAACCAGAGGTTTGGTCTTCCCTTGATTTCGCATGGACCACCACATGCGCTGACAAAAATCTGAAAAACAAGCACCTTAGTACTCTTAGTGACGGTTTAGCTAGCTGTCCAGAAAACAAAGGTCACATGATAATCCCTCCCCCGGGAAACCAAGAAAACGAAACGAAAGCACGGTTGCCGTAAGTTCATGTTTCCATGATCGTGGGTTCCCGTTCGCCAATTGTATT
>NW_008764717.1:0-509 GCF_000715545.1 Opisthorchis viverrini
GGTTTTCCAAACTGGGACTCAAATATAAAGTGATAACACAAACTAACAGTGAAGCACGGTTCAATATCTTTATCCATCTCTCTCACTGCTGATAGGTTGGAGACCTTGCGAGACACCGTGGAGGGAATTACACAGGTACACATGAATAATGTCCGTCAAGTGCTCCGAGACACGCGACAGAATCTGGAGACGCTGACAAGGACCTTGAACGCTTCCAACTTAAACCTGATTGGCAAACTACGGTAGGTTTTAACTCCTAGCAATTCTTCTGTCCTTGTGGTTGTTGGGAAAGCAGTTTAATCTGTCTTATTTATTTGAAAGTGTTACTTAATTTGTGCTTCGAGTCGAATTGAGGCCAGACCGGAAAACCGGCAAATACATCTTAGTTTTCGATCACCACGAAATCCAACCACCGGTTGAGCCGAGAATGGATAATAAGAAAGTATGGACTTCCGCAAGACTGCTGTGTTCTAAAGCAACACAGGAAAACATCCTACTAGGAAGTACAT
>NW_008764718.1:0-509 GCF_000715545.1 Opisthorchis viverrini
TAATACACGAAGAAAGCTACTCATCAGGCTGTTGCAAACTCTGTGACAGACCCTGACTGGTCTCACTCGTCCTATGGTTCAACAGATAAACGGAACCCCCAGGATTCCGTCAACCTCATGTTTTACTTCGACCCAAATTGTACAGAATTCCCCAACTACACACCAATTTGGTTCTAACGGGAGACTGAATTGAACCCCAACAGAATCTCTCGTTTGGGATACTCTTCAACTGTAATCCCACGGATAATTCGTTTATAAACAAACCAATGAAATAGGCATTGATGCATCGATGCTTTTCATTGCGTTTGTACAGGATTAAACGTTTGTCTTTCGACAAAATCGCCTACAGATTCACTGGTTTCATATGGTTCCTACATAAAACAGGATTGCTATTTCGGCATACGCATCGCGCGTTCTAGGCGCATCGGAAACCGTATGAAAAAGAACCATGGCGCAGCTCGTATGTGACAGTGGAAATCGATTCCAAACATTAAAACTACTGAATAGCT
>NW_008764719.1:0-509 GCF_000715545.1 Opisthorchis viverrini
AAATGTAAACCGCGTGCTATGCACTGGGTGCCCATTACCAGCTTCTCTGTGACGACCAATGTTACTACACTGGCAACGGCGAAGAGCCATCTGGTCACACACGGACACATTGATTGATGGATAGGAATGGATATTCTATCCGAGATTCCCATGACGCATTTGTCCCTGCCGTTCAGTTGTGCAGCTTCTCCAGGAAGTCAGCCGCGCAGAGCGGCATGATGAATCTCTTGAAAATTTTACCACGGTGTAAATACATTTTAAGTTGGCTTCGATCGAACGCTGACCTGAACTTCATCGTACAAAGAACATTGACAACACAACATTTTGCACTGTGTATTGCACACTCAGCGTTTATTTGTAGCTACGTCCAATATAGAAGGATGAAGATACCTGCGAATTCGTCATCATCTTCGACCACCCAGAGGGGCTCCAAACTATGCTGCTACCCATCCTCTTTTTCCGTGTTTTTTGTTAGGACTCCAGCCTTGCTCCTCTTGCCTGAATTTATA
>NW_008764720.1:0-509 GCF_000715545.1 Opisthorchis viverrini
CCTTACACTGTTTTCCTCATAAACCTGTATGCTTCAATGTTGCCAACTGAGATCGGTCGCTGCAGGCTGTGTGCCACCACCAGATTTATTCGTTAACTGCCAACAAGTTAGGGATATTACTTTGAGGCCTAGTTCCAACAAGCGCTGAGCACTCATTGTTACTTGAAATAAATTAGGGTGTGTTTTCAGCAATATATTCAACATAACTGAACCTTTTCAGGGGTACATTCATCTCAGCCTGCGATTACCTGTAATATCGTGGAAAAAATGTTAACACCATGTTTATCTGGCACCGTGTGACATTTCACGTCAGTCAAGCTGTAGTGGGAAGCTGTGAGCTCATCCATATCCCATATACATCCATCGTCGGGTTACGAAGTAATTTTCAAACACCAACCTGTTATTTTGCAGCCAATAAATAATTACACTTGCGAAAAATTTGGTAATATTGTTAGGTTCTTTGCTGCGTAACGTTGATGAGGGATCATCATGTGAGCCGAACCAGAAGA
>NW_008764721.1:0-509 GCF_000715545.1 Opisthorchis viverrini
GTTTTAATTACGTTTCGCTTAAAACACCGTCCGGATTCGCTCTCCATGATGTCGGGATAAAAGACCATTAATTTGTTTCCGATTTCTTAGCATAGTCAAGGAAATGGGAGAACTAGCTAGCCAAAAACCTCATACAAGGATGGGTGAAAGTTCGGTCGAAATTGACGGCAATTCAAAGGAAGGCATAAATTTCTCAGAGATGAGAATCTGGTTGAGGGCAGTGAGCTTAGAATTGTTGTATGGCACTTTGTGCGACGTTTTTGAGGGTGCCTGTTGTAGCTCACTACAGGAGTAAGATCCTTAAGAACGTACCAAAATATTGCTCTAATCGAAATCAGGTATGAAGTCACTAAGCTTGTGCTTTGCGCCGCAAGTACTGATTCCTGGATGATGACTTGTATGCAGCTTCAGATCGATCTTCTAATAGTCGAATCACGCTGAGGAAAGTGTACAGGATGTATCACTGCGAAACACTTCGAACCATTCAAAGATAACGAAGTTCAATGTAA
>NW_008764722.1:0-509 GCF_000715545.1 Opisthorchis viverrini
TTCGAAATTGGTTGCGTTCGTCCCTCGTACAAATTTATGGAGGAAGGCTCCCGCTTTCCAATCTATTTACAGACTATACAGGTGTCATTCGTCGAATTTTTCCACTCTATCGCAATATTTACGTGATGCCCTCTTCTATTCTGCACTCAGTTTCAATCATGACACTAATGAATACAGGCTACTTTTGCACCCATCGATGGATCATTACAGATGTGGGCAAGATGGCGGTCCGTCGAACGCAAGACGAGCTATATAATGCCACACCCGCTAGGCCCAGAAGCACCTTAAATGCGCGGGTTTACAGGACGACCAGGTACGCCAACTAGCTAACACTCCCGACCTATTGTCTGCTCCAGCTATCTCTACATTAATATTTCAATGCATACCACAAACAAGAAGAGAGCCACCAAGAAGGAAACTAAATCCCTACTGCTTAATCAGATAGACCAGTTTGAGTGATCTGGTTTAACCGGGATGCTTAACGCGAAACTGGAGCTTCTTTCTAAAGC
>NW_008764723.1:0-509 GCF_000715545.1 Opisthorchis viverrini
CAGTTGATGTTTTTGGATGCATTCAGCGAATGAAGTGTTTACTTCTCTCGCAGACGCCCGTTTCCTAATAGTCCAGTTAGGCATTCATTGACACCACTCAGCAACTGTTCTGAGGCATTGGTGATGAAAAGCTGAAGACGCCGCTAAGGCCACTTCTCGCAACCATATAACAACACGGTGGTTGGCAGGGTATGCATCTCCCGACCCTTGAGAAAGTCTTCCTTGAAGCCACAAATGACCAAAATTGACTGTAGTAGCTGCTTCCGTTTATCAAAGAGTTTGCGCGACTGCGTGTGCGTTCGTCGTTCCACCATCAATCTGGCGTATGATTTGAGTGGCTGATTGGGCATGCGCGATCGATTTGCCCGCGTGAGCGCTGTGGATTGACTGGATATGTGACTCAGTTGTTTGCTTACCCGCCACGAAAGCGGACCAGTTGACCGCGTGTACACAATACACCCGAATCACGTGTTTTTCTGTGTCACTGTGAACTACAATTCTGGCGACGG
>NW_008764724.1:0-509 GCF_000715545.1 Opisthorchis viverrini
CGACGGTTGTTCACGCTGCATCTAGGACCCATTTAAAAAGTATCCTGGGGGGATTTTCTATGTGAGTCCCCGTACTGGCAATATCACTGCCCAGATCTGGGAACTTTTGGGAGCTGTGTTGCACCCTTCTATTCTTTGTGCCCTTTGAATGAACGGAAACCGCTGAACGACAGGAACAAACCAGATCCAGGCAACTAGGGCGTACCTTCCAATCCTGTGTATCAATCCGTAGAGACATGCAGGTTGATACAGTGAGTGGTCTGGTTTTTGAGCCAGCTTGTTCACAGAAAAGTTAGTCTGTTGAGGTACTCCAGAGCTACGACTGTAGTTCTTAAACCTGGAGAGATAGGTTTTAGCGGGATTTCTGGTGACTGTTCCAGTTACAAAGAACGAACGTAGTCATCCAGGTAGTGGATATGACTGCCCGTGTTTGACTTCTAATGCTGAAATAATTTCAGGTAGCTGGAAAATTCGGAGTTGATATTCGGTGTACGGATGATGGCGAGAAA
>NW_008764725.1:0-509 GCF_000715545.1 Opisthorchis viverrini
CTAAGTGCCTTCTCAAATCAATCTGAGTAGCGGTCAAATTGTGGATAGTAACCTGTTGCTCTACATAATTCTCGCTAGTAATAGTGATACAGAAAAGGGTCGTACAACAGACCATACAACATTCTCATATACGGCTACAGTTCTGTGTCAGGCGCATGGCTGCACATCGAGGTAAATACGAATAAAGTATTTATGAAGCTTCAAGGAAAATGGTAGGTTGGCAACTTTTATTTGGTTTCACTTGCATAACCCTCCATATTTATTCCATCGAATTCCCTTGTTCACGGCTGTACTACGTCTTTTTCGTCTTTTTATTTCATTGGAGAAACGTTCTGCCTTGCATTGTGTATCACATTATCATCAAAATGCACTAGGACTCGCTGATGCTGAATTTTTTATACAACTTTAGATCAGCCAAAACTTCCATAATTAGCTTTTTGAACCCGCCAAATAAACTGAAAATGAGAAACGTTTTTAATGTCATTCATGTAAATACGAAATATCTCCTT
>NW_008764726.1:0-509 GCF_000715545.1 Opisthorchis viverrini
CTTTTCGGATGAACGAACCGCATCTGTTGGGAAGTATTAGATTTTATAGCCGTTTACGTCACTTTATGCATCAATAGTCATAAAATAGTCGCCACTTGAAAACTCAGAAAATGTAGTTTCACTGGATGATTCCTTTCTCCATTTTGGTCAGATCCATCCCCTCCACACGATGATCTACCTAAGTGAGAAGAAATCAAAATAATCGGTGATATTTGCATATGCTATTTACCCACATTAGTTGGCTATCATTTTTCTAACTGTCTGGTTTTGACCAGCGATGAATTTATGCGGATGAATCCCTAGACACATAAAACAGGACACTAGAATAATTAATTTGCGACCCTCTTCTAGCTTCACTAGGATTCTTCCTCACCGTTATAGAAGATCTGATGTGCAATTGGGAAAGTTACGTTCCCCACCAGTAGGTACCGGGTAAATGAAATGCTGCTGGCGCAGCAGATATGTGCGCGTAATGAGAGAATGCAAGCCCTGTGAAGGGAACCGTAATG
>NW_008764727.1:0-509 GCF_000715545.1 Opisthorchis viverrini
AGATCCATTTACAGTAACGGTCACTAGAGAGATTCCGATGTAAATTCTCTAGATGGTATACGAACAATCCTTTTGACCAAAAACCAGGTAGAAAGACTGAATCGTGGGCTCAAATGACTACTGGATGATCCAGACAGCGCAGCGAATATTTGGAGCCAAATATTGTACTACTTGTTTGCCGTGAGTAGGCTAAAATAAAAGACGCTAAATTTCAGACAGTAAAGTGGAAGATTCCCATACTTTTCATCGCCAGGAACGTTGAAATGTCACCGGATATCAGCATGGTAAATTTAGCTCACCTCAATTACTAGTGCACAGTAATTGACCACTGAAATTCCAGAAATATTACGAGCCAAGCGACTAAAAAAGCAAGACCATCGAGACCCCAAATTGATTTTCGTTTTTAACGTAAGCGGAATTAAACGACTGGTTACAATCAGAAGAGTTACTATCAGAGGGCCGCCATTTAACTAGTATCATGGAGACATGCCAGATTCTTCACCAAGAAA
>NW_008764728.1:0-509 GCF_000715545.1 Opisthorchis viverrini
AGTGTGGCAGAACGGAAGTAATGTCTAAAGATGACCAGCCATTGCCAATCTTTGTGCAAGAATCAGTGCAGGACATTCACTTATATTCAAGCAACGGGTAACGGGTACACGAGGAACACTGATGTCATGCTACCGATAATAATGTTGATTGCAACCATATCAAGTTAATTTTTACGGCTGGTAATGGCCAGTGTAGCAATAACCTTTTTGTTTCCTCATGCAGATAAGTGCTTTTCCTGATTTGCCCGACAGCAGACTAGGCCCTGTAACTTGAGTTTGCGTACTGGGTGCGCCAGCGGGTGTTTTGAGTGTGTCGCTGTGACTTGGAAAATGTAATTGCTTGGAAAGGTGGATTATCTGGATGGTTTGTAAACATATTGACACCATTGTCATTATTGATGCGGTACCAAGCTGAGTGACTTCCGCACTCACATGTTCACGCGTAAATCTGTGTTTGGACCAGTTGTTTACTTTCTCAAAGTCCCCTGCATGATGTGCATCCGCAGCAA
>NW_008764729.1:0-509 GCF_000715545.1 Opisthorchis viverrini
GTTCATATGACCTCTTCAAGCGTTATTTTGTTCATATTGAGCAAACAAAACCAAAGGTTTCAAGTGATCAGCTGGTAAATTCGAGAAAAAGAGCTGTGCAACTGGCTCATTCCCTGAATTCGAAGATTCGCTTCCAAAAGTATTTCCACAGTATTCCTCAGTAAGTGTTTCCTCTACAACTGGGAAGTGATGATCAACTTTCTATCAGTGAAAACGATGTACCATGGGCTTAAAATGTCCACAGTCGGAAACTTGAGTAAAATTAAGTAGGGTTGAAATCGTTTGTTCGACATGCTGTCAGACGTTCTACTGGTAAGCGCCAGTTCAATGAGAGCAATACTTGTCCAGACTATTATACAGGTTTAAAGCCAGTTAATTAATAACCGATGATATCAGTTTCATCCCGACTGGCAGATGACCGGTGGCCGCATTCCGGTACGCTCACGGATGTGCACTGCTAATGAGTTCGCATGCTACTCCAGATGTGCCCAAGCCAAGACAATCGCAGC
>NW_008764730.1:0-509 GCF_000715545.1 Opisthorchis viverrini
TTTCCCTGGCGTTGTTTGATTAGTAATCAACTATAAGCAAACATTGCCAAGCCGCCATTTCCACAGTAAACTTCACCTTCTGTCAGCTAGGGGGCGAAACCTGGGCACCGGTCAATAGGCTACTCGTATGCTTCATCAGTAGCGCACATCTTTACAGCCGGACGGCCGTTAGCTGCAGAAAGTGAACTTTCGCACTACAGACTAGAAGGCTGTTCGGTTTCATCTACTCTGCCTTGTTTTCATATAACTCTTTACAACGGCGCTTGTTGGACAGGTTATACACTTAAGGTACAGGAAAGCTCAGAATAAACAAACTGCAAACGCAAGCATGATGGTTTGGCTGGTCACTACTGAATTACTACTCACGAGGTAGTGAATTTTCTTGTATTCTATACCAAAGGGGCTGGTCACCTGCTTACCGACTGCCTAGTGTGCAACCCACTGACTAACTCTTTTGTAATGGCTGTAGAAAATTTCGTTTATTTGCTGCTGGAAATTGTGCTGACAAG
>NW_008764731.1:0-509 GCF_000715545.1 Opisthorchis viverrini
CAGGGCTGGACGAAAAGAGCTCTGAGGCACCAAGGGTTTGCAAACGGGCGAGACGCTTCCTAACTGGAATAACGAATGATCTTTGAGTGGCTCGGCCATCGCAAAAGAGTTCCTCTTTCATATAACCTTCTGGTGTATCGGACCCGAAACTGATGATCAAATACTGACAGGTTTCCTACATCCAACGCACCTAAAGGCCATGTTTTTATCCATAGAGCAATGTGAATCCAATGTTGCAGTGTATGCTCAGCCATCGACAAAGAGATTGACCTCACGCCTATGAAATTAGTATCCGAGGTTTCCAAAGCTGCCCTGGTCTTTCCCGTTCGAGAAGTACTTTCATATCGGGCGAGTCCCCCGAAACCTCATCATTAAGGTTATTCATCTCTAACACCCTTTGGTGCCTAGCTGCCATGGTACCCGAAGAAAAGAAAATGTATCCACCACATCGATTGGCTCATTTGCAAACATGAAATGTGGATCTGATCTCATCCAGTCTTTTAGCACTA
>NW_008764732.1:0-509 GCF_000715545.1 Opisthorchis viverrini
AATGGTCAGAAGGATCACCATAGAACGCCTCCACAGAGCGTTGCATAAACGAAATAGACGCTCGTCAGGGAACGCTACCAAGATATGTAATTGTTCAGCGTCGCTGGCCAAGTCACTTTTCTACCAGAACGGGTATGAACAACTGGGCCGGCGGCTAGACGCACACCCAAAATTTCTCTGTAACCGTGGCTCGAAGGAGGAAAATTTAACATAAAGTTTTAACATTCGATGGTAATTTTTCGGGCGTATGAGCTCTTCCCAAATGATCGCAGTTTTGTTGAAAGTTGTTTAAATCTACTCAATCCACACGATATTCGAGACGCGGGATATTCATATTTTAAATGGCTGCTACGGCTGAGCACATGAATGCGGAGGATGATTTTGTGGAGAATTTAGCTCGTCAAAGTTATGATGGCCACCGTTGATCGTTGGGTTAGTCTGTTATGTGCTGCCCGGGCATTATGATTAGCTACGAGCATATGTGCAGGCCTGGCAGTTACTATAGGTAG
>NW_008764733.1:0-509 GCF_000715545.1 Opisthorchis viverrini
TGTCTGACTTCATAGGCCTTACAGAACCAGAGCGGACACTCCGTGTTTTTTGGCGCCGCTGCTCTCTTTCCCCAGATATCATTTGATGAAAGCCATTGATACTCTGCAAACGAACGAAGTTGCTCGTATTGTCTCATCACAATAGACAGTTGGAACAAAATGCTATGGTCAGCAACGGTGAGGAATGAACCCCGGAATTTCACAAGGAGAATACAAGCTTTTGTACGTTATAATTTCTGCAATATGTGAATTGATTGCCATCATGAGGCCCACTATTACTACCAACCAGATTGAATTTCCGGTCACAGGAGAGTGGTGAATCTGCTTTGGTTCATTATTCTGTCAGATCAGAACGCCAGTGAGAGATACAGTGATAGCGGGTATGCAAAAGTACAACTTGAAAGTTCGTGGGTAATGTGCAATCTTGGATTGGTTGGCAAGAAGTGGTTTCCACTTGGCTGCATTTGACTGCAACATTGGGATAGTACACTTCATTCCTCCTTACAGTG
>NW_008764734.1:0-509 GCF_000715545.1 Opisthorchis viverrini
CCATCATGACTATGCTATTGGATTATTTAAACTAGCTAGCTGGCACAGCCGGGCTTCATAAACTAGTGAAAGTTTCATACCTGGACCTGATAAGATGACTTATCATCCGTCGTAACATTGGGCTTAGTTAGTATAATCAGAGGATGGGACCTCTCATTTGCTAATCGTTCAGGTACCTACCACGCGCGGTCATATTTAGATGAAACATACTACACAGACACGATAGAAGTGCGACTGGTATTTCGTACATTCATTATAATACAACTGACACAAACTGTGTTTAGAAGTGATACACTGGCCCACACCATGTCACTACCTTTCGGAAGTAGGAATTTCTCGTAGGGATCGTTTGGAAGCACGCTACTTTGTGGCATTATACTTGATGTTTGCCATGTGCTATGGAAAGGACACACTGGGAGCTTGGTGCAAATGGTCCACCCGCTTCGTATCTTCTATAATCACCCTATACACACCGTTTGATTTACAATCCTGAAAGTTATATCACATGT
>NW_008764735.1:0-509 GCF_000715545.1 Opisthorchis viverrini
ACCGGATGAGTCTCAGAAAGGACAAAGCCACTTTGCAACCGTACGAATATTTTTTTCCTGTCAGGAACAATGAGATGTCTTTCAAAAACAATCAAGTGATATGTCTGAGCAAGACTTTAGCAGTACCAATGACTCGTCATCCTTGGCTAAACGCATTCACGATAAACCCAGCGCACGTTGGCGGATGAAAAAAATTAGCTTGGAAGTCCAGACGAGAGGTGACGGTGACGTCGCCACTGTGATCAGCTACGTACCAAGTGATTTTTATCAGAATTTTAAGCCATCTACAACGAGGATCACATATTTTTCCAATAGGCGAGCGAAACGTCGTTCGTGTAAGTGTCAGTTTGAAATAGTAGACACTCGGTTCAACTACCTTATTAATCCAAAAGGCTTTATTTCTCGCTCTAACGATTCTGGCACTCCGTTTCGTCTCAGACAAGCTGCAGCTAAGACGGCACCGCTTCTTGGGCAGGCGAAGACTAAATGCAACTGAACAATCTTTCAAA
>NW_008764736.1:0-509 GCF_000715545.1 Opisthorchis viverrini
GAGTGATTTGTTCAACGAGAGGCCAAATACACCAGAACCAAAGTGATTTTCTTCGAAATCATTTAGCCCAAACCGGTCGTCCAGCGAAAGTGACCCTAGAATCAGTGACGGTCTACAGTTGTTCTGAGGGAATCCCGACCACCTATTTTATCCCAGAAATTCACTGTGGGTTGAAATCAATTCGACGGACTTCTGGGCACATTGTAGTGAAGTGCACAGGAGCCCAAGAGAAATCCACAAGTAAACTTATCTAGAGTAAACAAGATTTTATGCTATTCCGCGTCTGAACGTGCAGTTGAGAACGTCTTCTCTGTGGTTCGGATGAGCCGTTTTGCATAAATCAGATCCAACATCTTAGGAGGCCGAAGGGTTCAGAGCAAGACATTCACCAAGTCAACGTATGTACCATAGTCTGACCCAGTGAAGGTGTGTGTGTAGACGGGCGCATGCACGATCTGGCGTTTTCGAGATTGTATAGAATTTCAAGCATTCATGAAGGAAATCTCAAG
>NW_008764737.1:0-508 GCF_000715545.1 Opisthorchis viverrini
TCATGTTCATCACACTATACTTGGGCAACCTGGCAGTTACCCAGATCTCGTGCTTCCTTTGAGCGGCATGGGAGCCAGGCACCGCAAGTGTGTTACAGCCGAGTGCTATTTTATTTGGTTTACGACGACCCCCCAAATGTCCACGTCCACTTTTTGCGGATGGCTTAAAATCCTGGAGTTGGGACGCCAGCACTCTTCAAATGGATGTCGACGCCGCAAACCAGTGGTTGCTGGACTGGCATCTTCCTGCGAATGACGAAAAGTGCGTCCGTATGACATTGGGAGGAGACGGTGAGCTCTTTTCGTTCGTGGTAAGGATAGAGAGGAAGGCATAACGAGGATAGATACCAAATGGTATTATGTATCTGGTTCTCTTCAAACATGTCCCCACTGCGTCATGGAAAATCGCCCCAAAAGGCATTCATTATTCTTAGGATGATTCGGCGCACCTTCCCCCGCATTACTCTCATAGACTTTCGAATACTCTATGGAGCCTACGTTAGACCGC
>NW_008764738.1:0-508 GCF_000715545.1 Opisthorchis viverrini
ATTTGTCTGTTAACAAGGAGCATTATCAAAATCACTGACAAGGCCACAACTTAAGGAGCTGGTAGAATTATTCCAGTAAGTAAGCCGCGATCTGACGACGGTAGCACGGCTCTGCAGCTAAACCAGTTTCTGTGGTCCAATTCACGCGATTAGTGCGAGAAATAACTAGGACATCAGACAGGAGTACAGCATGCCCATAGACGCATTCATCTGGTGGCAGACCTAGAGATATGAAACATTTTATTTAATGAGTTTTGAAGAACATGCTTGTTCTCTGTCAATCAGGGCGCCTTTGGAGTAGAATTTCTGGGCTTTATACAAGACAAATTGCCCTTCAGTCATGCTCAGTTTGGATGTACTTTTAGAGACTCCCAAATTAGATGATAACAAAAGGTGTCATTAAGGCGGGACACGTTATTAATACAGCGGCCGATTCAATCTCAAGCTTTGATCTGTGGTCATACGTGCTATAAACGTCCTTTTTAGCCACTACCCACTTAATCCGATC
>NW_008764739.1:0-508 GCF_000715545.1 Opisthorchis viverrini
TACTAGATCGACTGTGGAATGTGCTCTAGGTTTCCTCAATCCCCTCAAACAATTTTTAGTATTTCAAACCAAGTACTTGCCCGACGAAACCCACAGTTCACCCTGTTTTCTGTCGCAAGAAATTTCAATGGTTTTCCTCCCTAGTTACTGTTTCATCTGCACACTTTGTAGGCGTTAACTGATGGTAAACAATTAGTTTTTTTGTCCTTTGTGAAATCTGATACCTGACTTGATAGAATAAAATGACAGAAAACGCGTAAGCTACCAATGGTTAATTCAAAAGGAATCCGTTGTAGGAATCACTAACGGCCTGCAGTACATTCTTAAAAACTTATTTCAGCATTGAGCACACAAAATCGGTCGCATATCGGATGACCCCGGACCATGTGTGTATCTGATATAAGTCAAAGAATTTCCGAATGCCCTTCGGAGTTCATGTTTATTTCCTCCGGACGACTCGAACCACTAAATTTTATCGCAATGAATTAACGCACTACAAGCCAGTGGC
>NW_008764740.1:0-508 GCF_000715545.1 Opisthorchis viverrini
TCCGTGAATCCGTGAATATGCCAACGCCGTAACTTAGTTCTCTGTCTGACCTTCCCAAGTAAGTTTCCTCAGCAGAAGAACCCCCGGGGTGCATGCTGCATTTAAAGCCCAAAAACAGGTGAAAAACGATGTACATCGCATCGAATTTGAAGAGTATGGAAGGCTAACATTCCGTAAACCAGGACGCCTTCCTCACGCGCCACTGGTAACCGCTGTCCAGCGGATACTGGCGCGTGATTGGCTGTTCGGTCCAGATTTCCGACCAATCAGAGTTCTCCCGGACTCTGAGGCTGCATGCGGCTCAATCTTCCGGCCAAGAACCGGCGCATTGGGCTTACTGGCCGTATCAGTGTCTAAATACGAGGCTCTAGTCACGTTTGTTCCGGATTACACCGTACAATATCGTTCCAGAGCGAGGGTCTATAAATTTGGTCTTTTGAATTCGCAGATATAAATTTTATCGACCGGTCAAAGCTGACGAACATGCTTCCGCAAAACGGGATACCGC
>NW_008764741.1:0-508 GCF_000715545.1 Opisthorchis viverrini
GTTTACACTTGGATCCTTTTAGAGAAACAACACCGCACGAGAGAGCTCACACATAGTCTATACCATAAAATGTCAGCGTGACGCTTGGATTATCACCGCGTTAGGACGGCTTATCCATGAATTGGAAACGATATGTCATTCCTGTCAGTTTGTCTGTACACTAACCTTACCCGTATATGGATTATCACCATCAGCATAAGAGTTGACACATCAGCTCACAAATCCCCAAAAAAGGACCACTCATAAAAACAATCCTAAAAGAACCGCTTTTATATTCACTTCCCAACTAGCCCGAATTTACGAAACATTTTTACAGCCAGTACAGAAACCAAATGATACGAAGGAAAGGGTATCCAACTGGTAGAATAGGCTATCCTCAAGGTCGCTGAGAGCTCTCTGAGAGCCCAGTATCCCTTTCTCTCTCAATGAGGCTCACCACGTAGGTGGAGTCCCCGAGTTTTTTCAACCGTATTCACTAAAGTTTTCTAACAATTTACCAGTGAAAAAA
>NW_008764742.1:0-508 GCF_000715545.1 Opisthorchis viverrini
ATGAATTGGTTCGTGCGAGACAGCGATACCACACGCCATAAATGCCATCATTAACCGGCGCCCTAATCCTAGTCAATCTAAACAAAATTTCTAAAATGCCAATTCACGAATCAACGCATATTGACCATTGATCGTCTGAGACGCGATTCAACGCCACAGCACCAGCTGGATAATTTTGTCGCGAGAATCGGGAAAACTGCACTGTTGACTGTTTCAACATGGATAAAAACAATCAAAAGCTTGCGGACCCTGCACAAATTGATTTCGAAACGCGTTAATACGTGTCAATCCCGAGTACCTTTTGTACCTGATCAAAACTTGATGACTTCGTCTTGCATTTTGGGTTTGTCAGTTATAGGACACTAGGAAAATGTAGCACATTCCACCGATTCCTCTGGGAGCAAGTCCAATCACTCCGTTTATGTGGTCCAGGAATTTTATTTTCTCATTTGAACTCTTTACAAACAAGAATTTGAATTCCGAGCACCCACCTTCAACCAAGTAGCCA
>NW_008764743.1:0-508 GCF_000715545.1 Opisthorchis viverrini
CCACTGTTTGAAACCCGTGGCTGTATTGCAAGCCTAGTCCTGACGCCTATGAGTTTTCTTCGAGCTGTGGTATTCGTTGGATCTTGGATTAGATTTAATCAAAAGGAGTATTGATGCATTCCACCATTGAAAAGAGACTCAGTCGCGTTTATACTTCATTCCAGTTGTACTGCTGGTTTGACATCTGCTTTCACAAAGTCTCAAACCCCTTATTGATTTATTAATTTTCTTGACACACGGTAGGGCAGTTTTACCAGTTTAACAGGGTGCAACGCACATTGCATTCGGCGTCAGCCAGGTCTCAGTCACACGATGAACGGTATCTACTGTTTCAGTGAGCTTCTTTGCTTCTTTGCGTCAAAACTGCTCTGCTATCATCTCCTATTGAAGCGATTCCGAAAGGCCCTGGTTCCCTGTTCCGAGAGCTGGGATCTCTGAAAAGGAAAAAGCAGTCACCTGAAGTCGACGATATGATCGCCTTCGCTGTGGGGCTAATGAATGTGTAAGC
>NW_008764744.1:0-508 GCF_000715545.1 Opisthorchis viverrini
TCTTACACCTGTTTTGTCTCGCATTACAGTGCATATTTATCAAACTGGTACTTTCCTGGTATCAAGGCGATATTCCAGTCACTTCACACCGCACTGGATGTTTATCTCCCGCTGGAATAGCTCATCAGCTGTACTCATCAAAATCCGTGACCGTATTCAGAAGCACCTGTCTCCTTCTAGAACACAAATTAAACAATTATTGGACATTTTTTATACGAATCCTCGCGCTTGCAACCATACTGCTCCGCGCTGAGAACATAAAGAGCAGTGCTACAACCATTTTTTCACTTGTGACTTACAGGTGAACGACAACCACTGACCGACAGGAATAAAACCGAACCGGGAATCTTGGCAAAAGCGTCGGTCCTGTGTATCAAACCGTGAATCCGTGAATCCGTGAAATCGAGTAGTGAATAGATAAAGCTGTAAAATAATATAGACCTGTCTTCCAAGGCTGTATGTATATAGACCGAATCTATCCCTCTGCGCTCAGGTACGTTGATCATTT
>NW_008764745.1:0-508 GCF_000715545.1 Opisthorchis viverrini
TAGGCCCTACAGGGGAAGGTTTAGCAACTGAATGAACCAGTAAATCCATTCCATCTGGCGTTGTTAAACGATTCAGCTGGACTGAATCCTCACAGAGCCAATGCTACGAATGGATCCACTAAGCACTTGAAGCCATCTCAATAGCTGATCGTTTCTGCTGTTTGTGTTCCAGCAGCTAAACTTGCAGGCTGGTCTTGCCCTTGACCGATAACAACAGACGTTTGACCTTGAAAACTGCGACAAAGCATTGCTCGAGCTGGGGATCACATGCTCACTATCAGCTTGGTGTTTTTGGGCGTAACAACAATCAGTCCCTCCTGTTCGATGATTTGACGATTGGTTTGTAATTTAAAATAGTGTTGAATTCCCACGTATTCTGTGGCTCTGTGCCTCACAAGTTAGTAGTAAATGCTTACGGGTTTGTAGAACTCACAAGTGGCAATCTTGTGTACCTTGGGTGCACTGCTTGGTTGTTCACTGGGCTTGACAGTTGGATTGCAAACGTTTC
>NW_008764746.1:0-508 GCF_000715545.1 Opisthorchis viverrini
AACTGTTTTAACATGCATCAATCAAGCGCTCTTCAAAGGTGCTATCTATTTTCCGTCCAGTTAATGGACAAAAAAGCATAATTCTTGCAATAAAATTGGAGTATTTCTTGGACTTCGAAGTACTGGAGGCTCGCTAGTACTTGGACCAGAAGTCTACATTGCTTTGTAGTATATGAACTTTGAAATGAGCGACAATTTGTTGCGGTGAACAAGATAATGAGAACGAGCTGTGTAGGTGAAGAATACTTTATTGGGCAACATATGACGTCTGTTGCACAAATCTGCACTTATCTGACTCGTTGTTTGAGCGCAGCTTCGTCACACCCTGTTGGCTCCCATACTGAACGGAGTAAAATAATTTAAGTTTAACAGGGGGTATCTGCGCTTCGGTACATAGAGCCAACTATTCATCTATCAACAGACAGCGCCGGTGTAACCGTGGAATGATATGACTGACACATTTCGGATGGTGCTTATGCTAGGTCTAATGCATGCACATGATTGAGGA
>NW_008764747.1:0-508 GCF_000715545.1 Opisthorchis viverrini
CCAGTCATGATCCTAGGGTTCGACTCCCTAGCCTATACTCTCGACGGCCAATCAACCCCCTCCGGCACAAGCTGTATTGTGAAGTAATATTCTTGTAACCAGAGTGCACAGCGCGCGATCTCGGGTGGTCCTGATACAATAAAGGGGTTGTTTTGTTGCTGACCCGACATCTGCGGTTTGGTACGCCCGAAAACCTCATGTGCTCACCTCGTCCAGTGCGGACATTTTTGACCAAGGAAGTAGTACAGTGGAGCAGCAATCATAATGAAATCCTTAACTAACCGGCTGTAATACGCAGCTCGTCCGAAGAACTGCCTCAGATACCTCTGAATTGTGAATGGCACAATGCTCGATTTTTGCAAATTTCTCTGGCAGTGGACTAACTTTTCCGTGACCCAATTAATGCTTCAGCAGTGTAGCCAAACTCCGAGCGAACTGTGTCTTGGCTTCATTTATCCGCAAGCCAGCTTCCCGTATCTGCTTCAATATAGCCTTCAAGTGAACTGCG
>NW_008764748.1:0-508 GCF_000715545.1 Opisthorchis viverrini
TAGTTCTCACAAAGACAGCGACACTCATCCACCAATCACAAAAACCATATCACGTGATCACGTACTACCTGGTCTCTCGAGCACCTACTTCTCGGTTGGAATTCTCACTCACCATTTGATGAAATCCCTTTTCTGCTGAGTCACCACTGCTAGCAATCTTTTCTTTCTTGGTCAACACTCGGTTTTAATTAGACATTGACCAATCGTCATGGAATAAAACTCGGTGGATATGATGAAACGACCCATTTGCCAGAAGTATACTGTTTGATGAAAGCTCACTAATTGCCCGGGGTCGTAGGTTCGAACCCCGTGGATATGTACTAATGATAAGCTCTAAACTAAGGGAGAATTTCGATTTAATTGCTTCCTTTCTTTGATGTGCACCAACCGGACTCATTGCACCAAGAGGAATGTTCGGAAATTGATCATCTACCGACTATACTCTTATTTGCACACGAATTAGGTTTTGCATGGAGACTCATTTGAATCCAACTGAATCCCTCGTTTA
>NW_008764749.1:0-508 GCF_000715545.1 Opisthorchis viverrini
AGTAGATCAACCTTCCGGTTTAGCAATGCAATATTATGTGAGTGAGATATCGAATAGCCTTTCATTTGGATGAGTTATCCCGGCATTGCTTATTTCAACCCTAATGGGTGACACGTCCGTAAGACATTTGCTAACATACAAAAGATGCTAGGCCATTTCTGGTCGGTTGCACAAAACTCGAAACGTAAACACACATGAATTCCGTGTTCACGAAGATAACATGTGGATGTCTAGTTTAATCCGCCGACAACATTTTGACTTCCAGCAAGATACAAAAATATCAAGGCATGCTTCGGTCGGGTGCACAAAACTCGAAACATAAGTACGGAAGAATTCAGCGTACACGAATTTGCCCCATAAACACCGAGAAATGTGGGGAAAATATGCTGGAATTCTTGGTTCAAAAATATGAACTTGAGTGTTCCAAACAAAACGAGCTCAGGAGTTTACGCGGGATCAGAGACGGTCACATTGTCATGTTAGAAATGTGGCTTTATTATGGAGCGAT
>NW_008764750.1:0-508 GCF_000715545.1 Opisthorchis viverrini
TATGGAAGTGCCCTGCCAGTTTCGCACTGAAAACTTCGGTTTCCAAACAGCCCCGTAACGAACGTTAAGCTTGCAGGGATTAGACAAGTACTGCGCGTTCCTGTGGACGCTAGATTCGGGCTGGACAAGGGCATGGACAAACACAGATTAAATCCGATGCAGACTCACTAGAAGTTGTGATTCATTTAGGGGTCCGAGTTGAGGCAAGACGGGGACCGGGCAGAATGGACGGCGGCCATGCAGAGTGTTTGGAGCAGAGAATGCCGAATTTTGAAGCATACATTTATCCGCATGACAGGGAACCGTATAGGACAGAACAAGAAGACAGTAAGTTGGACTGACCACCACTTCCAGATTTTGGCATTAATTCCGCGAATTTAGACAGCCTTGTTTGTGCATTTAACAGGCTCTCCCGAAAAAACACTATGGATACTGCCTACCACGGGTAGCAATCATGGTTCGGCCATTGCGACATCATACAAAAAGTCGTGGATAATACACATACATC
>NW_008764751.1:0-508 GCF_000715545.1 Opisthorchis viverrini
GTTTTGATTCTGCTAATAAATCCTTGAGAAATGGAAGAAGCATTAGAATTCCTCAGTGAACCAGGAACGAATACACCATTGCTAACATGAGGATAGTTCAAGAATCTTCGATTGAGATTTTGCGTTGTAAGTGAAATAAGCCAATATCCAATAGCCACGAAACACTGTAGGTCTCCGGGTTTATTGAGAATCACCAGCAGTGCGTATTTCTAGGATGATTCCTACTCGTCACGGGCTATTGATTGAAGGCTTGATCGTTCACTTGCATGCTGCTTTTCACCAGCATGATTCGTTGACTTAGACAAAGTAGTGCCATTCATCCTTCAGTCAGAAATTTAATACCGCCAGTTGGTGAAAATTTGGCGATTGATTCACAGCGTTTGTTTAGTCTCCGGACCATTGGAGTATTTATACTGAAAATGGGACTGACTAAAACAACAAATGACAGTGGTTGATTTTGAACTGAAGAAAACAGGATCGGGTACATCCTTAGTCAATATGAGAGTGG
>NW_008764752.1:0-508 GCF_000715545.1 Opisthorchis viverrini
TTTTGATCTCCAAGCTATCTTTAGGTCCATTGGTGTACACACTTCATTCAACTGAGTTTAACATCTTATACGGACATATCCGCAAAAACTTGAAGTGGCTTACGCACAAATTCAAAAACAGTATTTTTAAACGATGCCACATAGGACTGTTGCCAGCTTTTATTCAGTGATAAAAATTACACTGTAAACAACCTTGGTTAGGTTAACCAAATGAAATAAATAAGGTAATGAATAACTAAATAAAATAAATCGTTGTGTCCATTCACAGCATAAGCGGGACTGGCTATACTGTAAAAGGATATCAGCTAAACGCTTCAGATGATGGCCGGAATATTGAAGTCTATACTCTCATTCTGAACGCGATTTCATACATGGTTTACTGCGAGCGTCCTTTTTTCTTTGCTCTACCTGAACAAATAGTTTGCAATGCATTAAAACACGAACGTCAATAGACCCCACTATCGAGTTCGAAAAGTGAACGTGCAACCGTGCCCACGATACAACATGA
>NW_008764753.1:0-508 GCF_000715545.1 Opisthorchis viverrini
TGAACGGCACTTGGAAATTCAGAACAGTAGAATAATGAATATAGTAATGAATAAGTTTTGGGCATGTTCTTCTCATTCGGGTTGAATAAATGGGTGGATGCTTATAGCACAGCGGTAGATTTGATCCTAATCTTTATGATTTCCTTGAGACCAAATTCCAAATTCCTTGGGGCTTCTCTGTTCTCCAGTTATGACGTCTTGCTAGGACACAATAAGATCATCTAAATTTGACTCTTTTGTATTTGAAACAGGAAGAGTCCCGTTAACAGACTAACCTCTGGTATCAAACTCAACCTGAGCAATGTGTCTCTGATGACAAGAGAGGTTATCAAAATCGAGAATTTTGACCATCCGTTTGCTATTTGATGAAAGCATCCTTCCTGTAGCAGGTCATCAATCATTACCTTTGAAAAATATAACACCAGCCGTTTTGGCAAGGTCAAGACATTTACACACTGAGTTTTAACTAGAAGCGCGGGAATAATGGCAGACTTTAGTATTCGGACAA
>NW_008764754.1:0-508 GCF_000715545.1 Opisthorchis viverrini
GTCTATGCGACTCACCCCACCCATTGGTCGGAGGGTATTCTAAATACTGCTGAAATCTGTTTGAGTTTCAGAGCTCATATCATTTAAGAGTAGACAGATGAGTTTGTCTCACTTGTACTTACATCTTCACGCCCATATTGAAGAAAATTTCCCAAACCTAATATAAACGCTTTGAAGGCGGTCGCATGAACGTTTGCGTAAAAATGTATTTAATACGCTCAAGTTTAGTTGAATTACTTGGTTTACCAGACACTTCGAGTCTTTTAGAAGGGATTTTACTTAGAAAGTGCGTTCTACTTTTGGTTGAAGGCGTTGACTGGCATTAAAAATTGACGGTTTTCAATAGGATATCTGTCTATTTCTATCTGCATCATCAAATCTGTGGTTTTTGTTACGGTATGGCATATCCAGGGTAATTGTTTTCGATTTGGGTGGCGAAACCGTTGTTCTCTTCAAAGGATCGCTCTAGAAAGGCAACCTATCACTCGCAGTACAAAAAATTCGGAAC
>NW_008764755.1:0-508 GCF_000715545.1 Opisthorchis viverrini
TGCTCTCGAGTGCTAAGAGGCGACAGATAATTAGATACGTTTCCTTAAACAAAATGAATGACCCAACCGAACTGCGACTTTCGAACCTCGTGATTTTGATTATTTTTACTTTTAAATAGAGGGCTTCTCCAATGCCTACGTCATGGTTATGCAGCGCAAATCATTGAATGAGTAAAACGGACTACATTATCCCGAAATTATACGAAAAATTTGACAGTATCAATTGTGTTGCATGAAACAAGAAAAAATAGATATTTGGTTAAGTTTTGTTACACGAAAAAGCGCTTTCATCCCCCACTCCGCCCACGATATACGCTGTGTTGCTGAGTATGCAACGGATACAACTGAAGTGAATATCTTCCACATATTTGTGTCTTTTTTTCGCGTGACTTCATCCGATAAAATATCTTGGATGGTTTTTTCATCTTGCTTCGTAACTAATGGCGAAGCGCTCTTGTTCCAGCTGCTAAATTTTATATTCCCTAAGTAGATTTTTTGCTTGTCGGTG
>NW_008764756.1:0-508 GCF_000715545.1 Opisthorchis viverrini
AGTCCGGCATGCCTGCGAATACTGTGAGGAAAATTCAAGGCTAGATTCAAGGATGGGTCTTATAACCTGTTTAAATAGGGCGATTAAACAATTCGTTGTGGAGGGATCGGTGAATGAAAGCGCGGAGCTTGTGAGCTTTGGCCACACTGTACCATGAATTTTGGTTGACACTTAACGCACAGGAAGACCTGAGGCCTACGTCTCTCACTTCATGAAGAGTGGGAATCGTGAGTTCATTATGAATAAGCACCACAGGAGGAATCCGGAATCGATATGAGAATGATTGACATTTTGGAACTGTGAAAGAAGAACGGGAGTCAGACGACCAGATGGATAAATAGTTCAGATCATACTGAGTGTTAGCAATAGTAGAAACAGAGTCAATGGCCTCAAACGTGCAAGCTTTCTTAAGACCATCGGTAAACAGTGGAGGTGATCCGTGGTTGAACGAACCAGTGACGTTATTAATATATACTGAGAACATTAATAATAATAATAATAATAATAA
>NW_008764757.1:0-508 GCF_000715545.1 Opisthorchis viverrini
GGATCATCAGTTCAGAATCCAAGGACATATTTGTGATTTGCGAAAGGAATAATGACTTTGAGTGATTTTCAAAGCATCATAGAGATACCGGCTGCGAATTATATCTGTCTTACAGATGGCCGTGCTGAGCTCTCGATTGCCAGGGATTCAGTGTTGAATGGATATTGCATGGTCTATTCGCCGTGGTGGAATACACTGAAAGGCTATCAGCAGCCATAATAAGCCATAAGCCCTGGGGCATACATACTGAGCAGAATTATGCAAAAAAAATGCACGAGGCGGAAGTTTTTTCACCAACCGCATGGACTCAACTATCTGGTTGGATATGTCGCGCTGGGTCTATTAACGCTCTCCTGAATAGGAGCGGCAAAACCGGTTGAGTTTCAACGCAGAGCAACAGATGCACGTGTGCATCCGTTAAGGTTCATTCGCGTATGATGAATAACGAATTAGAATATTCGTGTCTTCAGTCTTCCGGGTATTTCTCCCAAACAGAAAACTGCAGTCG
>NW_008764758.1:0-508 GCF_000715545.1 Opisthorchis viverrini
GCGCTTGACTGAAAAATTGAACTGCCTGACCTGAACCCCAACCTTTGTCAACAGTTTTGGCTGGAGGAGATCTGGACCACAGGCAGGCACGCAACCGAGACAAGTAGATAACATACCTTGCCCAGTCTGATTACACCAATATGAGCTTGCGGAAAGGCGTGATGTGATGGCGGACCGATTGGGAAATAGAGTGATGTCTGAGGCTTCCAGTATCATGATTAACTTGCGGACGAGGCACCATCCAAGTGCTGTGTGGCTGTCCAGAGTCTGCGGCAGTTGTATATTAGTGGGATCTGTGTGATCTCCTGTCAGCTTCTCTGAACGCGGATTTCTGAGGTGAGGTGAGGCAACACACTCGATTCAACTACAAGTTATTTTCACTGATCAGCTGAGCTCGGAGCCAGACTGTAGGTGAGCAATAGCGAACTTTCACATGGCTTCTGTGTTTTTTCAAGTCGGTGACTGCGATGAATTTTCATGGAGTGCAAAATGTGTTTATTCTTGACAG
>NW_008764759.1:0-508 GCF_000715545.1 Opisthorchis viverrini
AAACAGGTGATGCGAGCAATGAGATTTTGCACATTTCACTTTGTTTTCAACTCAGATACGAATGGGCACACTTACAAGCGTCTCTCGTTGCTTGAGTTAGCAAAATCTGTCAGTTATATTTATCCGTTTGTTTTCCTCCTGAAACACCTTCACAATCACGAACATTCTCGAGCGATCTTCTTCGTTTCTTTCGTTATCTTTCTGTGAGATGCTTGTCTGATATTTCCAACGATGTGTTTGGAAGGGAAACATGATTTTGAGTTTCCGTAAACACACTGGCCTCTAAATTGAAAACAGGTGTACCACATCCTCAGGCATGAGATTTTTAAAAACAACCTGTGTCGCTCCGTCGAAGGCGTTCAGTCAAACAATTCAGCATGCAGCTTTTTCAGTATTATCTGTTGGGCTTTTAAAAACGTAGGTACAAAGAGGTGAAAAGTTGTTGATTCTCAATGAGAAGTAAACGTATGCACAATGGTTCTCATCATAGAGTGGCTTCACTTACATG
>NW_008764760.1:0-508 GCF_000715545.1 Opisthorchis viverrini
TTGTGTAGCGAAGACCGCCACGGAAACGACTTGCCACAGCCAGGATGCCGACACCGGTACGACTTGGTCATGACCAAACAACTGAACGTCTGTGCTCGCCACACTAGTTTATCCAGTTCGCTGGCTAGACGTCCGATTGGGGATTCCGAACTGGACAGCTAATTGGTCGGTGGTGTCACAGCCTCACGATAGGTGAAATTTCATCCACTCCCCAATCCCATCTCAATTGGTCGGATGTGGCAATCGGTTCTACAGTTGCCTGACTAGACGGTGTCAGCAGCCTGGTTGTCCAACCTATTGGAATGAGGCTGTGGCCTTGCAACCGAACCGACGCGACCAATCAGATTTGAGCGACCTGTGGCTCGGTGCACCAGGGTTGACAAGGCTGAAGTGCGTTCATGAGGTCCGGCAACGTGGGATAAGTGTTAGCGGCGAGAGTTCTCATTAAACACCAAACCTGGGACGTGGTTGTCGTGTCTGCGTGTGGCCGTGTGGGTGCGTGTGTGTG
>NW_008764761.1:0-508 GCF_000715545.1 Opisthorchis viverrini
TGCCACATTTTGGATTATCAGTTACCGCGTGGCTAGATGAGCTTGTTCTTTTTGTGTCTCAGCATGAGGGTCTGCCCTATGATAGCCCGGTGTATCACTGTCAGTCAAATTAACAGTTTTGCCACCCCGATTTCCAACTCAAAACACATTGCATTTGTTATGGGACATGCCTTGTCTCATGGAGATATTCAGCAGTGAAAAAAGGTTGTAAACCCATGATCTGTAGGTATCTGAAGTTTGCTAAAAAAACGCAAGCCAGGATTATGCGAAAAAAGCCCGCTTGGGCTTCGACTTTGCTTGTAGCAAAGCATTGACTTTTCAAGTCAGTTGCAGTTTACTTCTTTCCTAGGAAGGCACCTTTTATTGATATGTTTAACGCTTGCATGCACATCTTGATAGGATCGGTGTTATGTGTGAGTAAAACATCTTCACTAGGCTGGTTGCTCCAGTAAGCAATTTTTTGTCCGAAGAGTGACTGCAAAGAAGATGGGTTGGTTCAGATTCCCCC
>NW_008764762.1:0-508 GCF_000715545.1 Opisthorchis viverrini
ATCCAATGAAGAAACGTTCGCGCCCTCTTTGTCGTTTATACGTTGATACGTAATGCACTTCAAACATCTTCAGTCAAAAAGAAATTGCTGGTAATTGTTCCCTGAATGCATTGTACATCGCACCAAGTTAACCCCATTTGATGGTTAAAATAAGTGAGGGTCGATTTTGAAGAAAACAACCACAGTTGTCAGTAAAGTCGTATAGAAAGCATAAAATGATATCCGAATAAGTCCTGAAAAACCCTAGATCTAGCAGAGGACACCTAGAACACTAGGATTGCTCCAAAATCTGCTATTTATTGCATAGTTGCATAGTCACAAAATAACCATTGTCAGGTTTCGACAGCCCAACAGTGCGTGGTCTGTTAAAGTGCTGTTATTTACAGCTCTTCATCTCAGAAGAGAGTTGGTACATTTGTTGTCTATCTCTGCCTCTGGTTTTGCAGAGGAATGTTTCACTTAGCTATCCGCGATATTCGCTATTTTCCTGAGGTTGCTCATATTGGTG
>NW_008764763.1:0-508 GCF_000715545.1 Opisthorchis viverrini
GACGGCGTCCAGTGTTGAACTGCTGGTTAAAAGAACGGCGGTGGAGAATAACAGTTTCTCTACATTTTTTCAACTGGAGTTTAACGACATTCAAAGCAATTGGCAGATGGGCAAGCTTTTGTTCAAACGCACGCGACATTTCCTGCGCTCTAAATAGACTGGGAAATTCTTAAGTGAGCATCTGTGCTGTCGGAAAGCCGAGAATAACTGCGCCGCTGTTTCATCCTAATTCGGAATTATGAGCAGTGACTTTTCACGCATCTTCAGAGGGTGTCATCCACCAAGTCAATTGAATAGCTCAGTATTCCAAAAGGCGGAGTACAGTTATTTCAGTCTGGAGTGATGAACTTGGGTTAATCATTCTGATAGCCCGTTTGAACTGTAATTATACACTCCCGAGATTGTAACTTGGCTGGCCTTTTTCATCATTTGTTTAAGTGGTGCTTGCAAAATGCCTGGATAATCCCCGTTGGAACTTAGGACTCAATACTGGTATCGAGATACCGGA
>NW_008764764.1:0-508 GCF_000715545.1 Opisthorchis viverrini
TCTCTGACAGATGGGAATCGGTTTGAATTAGATTTTTTATCTTAATACAAGTGACAGCACCAGTTTGATGTTGGGATCGTGTGATGAATCAATACTTACTAACTAACTGAAAATTACCGCTGTTTTGATTGATGATTCAGAATACATCTGCCTAATGACTCTTTTTTATTTTTGGGTTCTTATTCAACTTTGGGTAGATGGTATAAAGAGTAAAGGGCTCGCAATCCTTCGGACGCATTTCCTTGCAGACGTGACCCTTACTCACGTGATCAAATAGATGTTAGTAAGTTATGTACTGAAGAAAGGGGTATCTTGGTTTTGTTAATTGCGGCTCTACCGATCTTACATCCAAGAGAAAGAATTGCGGGCAAGAAAACTCGTTCATGTACATAGCAAGCGCACATTAAATTGTGTGAATGCAATCTCTCAACTGGTTGAGAATAACTTACGTTGCTGTGTAACTGATCTTCAGGTACCTTGGTTGGGTGTGATCTTTTTCTCAACTCCT
>NW_008764765.1:0-508 GCF_000715545.1 Opisthorchis viverrini
ATCTATGTACTCGATACTCTTGCCTTCCTGTGATCGACACTAACTCAACGCCGTTACCCCATACGGTCGCCGTCAGCTCTTGTCATCTGCCCAGTCTCGAATAAGAACCATCAAGCACAGCACTCCATCACGAAGACAGTAGTAATTAGTATGAGTTCAATCTATATTAGGTCGCTAGACATGCTTGCACCCTATTATTCAACCTTATTGCCTGTATGGGGTACTGTTGAATGAGCTCAAATTGGCGCTTGTTGACGTGTATCTCATTAGCGTGTTCGGTCGTCCAGGAACAATTCGTTTCGAGAGACAAGTTACACTTATCGTCCCCACAGAAGAACCACAAGGCGTATCCTCACATTTGAACGGTCCGAGTCCATCTTGTTTGTTTTGTACGCTAGTCTTTTGAAGGGCCATTAGGGCATGTTAACTAGGGCAACTAGTGAACAGGATTCCAAAAAAATGCAATGGACACGGTTCGTTTCAATTTGCAGTGTCTGTGTTTGCGTGT
>NW_008764766.1:0-508 GCF_000715545.1 Opisthorchis viverrini
ATCCGTGAAACCGTTAGTCTCCCGTGGTGGATAAATTACTCACGGTTCCTACTTTGCTGTGGTTTGGGCGTGTGCTCCGCATACCAGAGCCTTTCCACCCTCCCCTGTACTGATTGGGAGCGAGTGAGAAATGGACAGTGTGACCTTGCAGCGATGTGTGATGACACAATCCAACAGACTCTGCTAGGTTGACAAATGATGGCTCCATGGATGGGGACGTATCGATGGTGAGTGATACTGACAGACGTCGCAGTCAATGGCACCTGTGCATCAAGGCTATCGCCTTCAATGTGCAGTTGCCCAGTTCCCCTAACAAACTGGTCATAACAATACTCACATGCTTGGCTATATCCCTTCTGCTTTCCGGTGATAGAAATTGTGCATCCCACTCAACTGCAGCTCCTGCACGTCCGACTTCAATAGCAATCCCAAACACTTCAAAATCAGTTTTCGCACTCCGAAAGCCGATCTGCTTAGCTGCTTTTCATGTTCGCACACCGAAGCAAGC
>NW_008764767.1:0-508 GCF_000715545.1 Opisthorchis viverrini
ATCTGATTTTCCCTCCCAACCACATGGTAGATGATAGAGTATTGCTGCGCGTGAACATTTGAAGTACATTTCGATGGCAAAATTTACGGAGTTTATTAACGTGCAGTTGTATATTCACATCCCGCGCCAATTCGCTACTGCTAAAGAACAGCGTGCAACATAGATTGGTCTAAATTTGCATGTAAGGTTTCCCAATCCATGCTCTAATCCTGGGAAGCACCGTGCGGCAATTTTATCCCAATTGGAGCTCACCGTAAGTGTGAATCTCATGAACTTCCGGAGAGTCCCAAACGTGCATCTTCCTCGCTCTTGGTTTGATCACCAAAGTTGCGCCGCGAGTCCTCTGAACAACAATGTGAATAACCAGCGTGATTCAGGCAAACGTGCGGAAAGCGTGTCAGTCAAATACAATGCGGTGGGTTTTCGGGACAAACGGATCGCCTTTTCGTATTTATTCTTCATACAGGTTATTCATCACCGAGTGTAGAAAGTGCAAATTGTCCTACAT
>NW_008764768.1:0-508 GCF_000715545.1 Opisthorchis viverrini
AAGGTGGAGATATAGTCGGAGCGTAACATGAGAATATGCGGCTTGATTGTAATTCCGTAACTTCGAACATGGAGAGAGTATGGAGATAAATCGTGACTGTAGAAGGTAAATCACGGCCGGTGGTGGCAAGACGACGGGGTTAGAGGATAAATTCGAGGTCAATACCGCAATAAAAGATAGTGAGGTAGCGGGCGCGAATCGGTATCTGGTAGTTTATTCCCGACTGGGACAAATGCGAAGAAAGAAAATTCCCACAAGTTGGGAATGCCTATCCATACTGGTATAGTTTGAAGACTTAACCTAAGTCAGTGTTGTGAAGAGAATTGGAAAATCGATCATGGGTCCGATGGCGAGAGGCCCATCTGAGCTTTTCGCTGTACGGTTTCGAGCACATTCACGTGGCATTTCATTCAGGGGAGCCACACAAGGCTGCATTAATACACCATGAGAACAAATGTTGAATAAAGCACGATGGGGCTCGACTAATCTAGGTGTGGAAATGTTCTAG
>NW_008764769.1:0-508 GCF_000715545.1 Opisthorchis viverrini
TTTGGTATCACAGCAATAGCTGATTTTCTAAAAATGTGATGAGACGTGACCAGTTTCATTCGTTCTTTGATACGCAGCGCGACTGTGCGCATATTAATGCCCGTGTTCTGTGATTCCAAATGAGCAAAGTTTTATTACCATCACATCACCAGCATCATCATGACCTTCGTCGGATCTTGACGGTGTTCAACACCAATGCTTCACTGACTTGCAACCATGGTTGATTTAGAAGCCTTATTGTGAGGAAAATTATAAATACAGACAGGGAGGTGAATGCGTCGAAATGTTAGTAGCCCGCCGAACTTGGTAATTGGCCCACAAATGTTTCATCAATGCAAATCGAGAAAAAGGCAAATCAAAACGGAGAAAACAACTGAAACAGACTTATTCCAAATGACCAGTCCACTTGAAGAAACGTGAACCACAATGTAACCAAGATGGCTAACGGACCAGTAAATTCAACGAAGACCCTGTCATCGCTTCAGGAGATAACCGACAGCCTTTGAAT
>NW_008764770.1:0-508 GCF_000715545.1 Opisthorchis viverrini
GTAAGAGATTGATTGCACATATTACCAATCATTTGTTTTCAACATTTTATTCAACTTGGATATCGGTTTTTTGACGCCGGAAAAACTTGTTATTACTACCAATGTTTTTAACTGACATGACTTCGTCTGGATCCAAATCAGCACGCTACGAAACTGCCTAACGGAGGCGAAAGCTTTTTTTCTCTTTCAAAAGAACGTCACCTTATAATGCTCTGTTATTGTGTCATTGTTTTGGACTCCATTTTTCCATGCTGTGCACATTGCCATTCTTAAACTTGAATTAGTGCTCGGTCACGTGAGCGGTTTTTCCGTCCTTCACGATTTCCGCAAATGTGTTATTTGACTCACAATGAGGAGGCAGGCACACGCTCTCTGCTCCTACGTTGTAAACATTTCACTCAGCTTAGTGATATGCTGCGTGATGCGACATTCTTACATACTTGATCCTTCTGAAGTGACTCCACAGATTGAATGTAGTATGATAATTGTTGCTTAGGTAGCATCCATA
>NW_008764771.1:0-508 GCF_000715545.1 Opisthorchis viverrini
TCGGCCATAACCGTTGTGCACGACGGGTTTGGTTTTAATTCCTTCTGCGATATGAGCAGCTCTCAGATTTGTTTGGACGTAACCACAGAAAAATTATGAACTACTTTGAGGAGTAAATCCTGATTTTGGCATATCCTGAGTGAAATTCGGTTGGAATCCGAGTCTACGACAGCTGTTATTGAGTCGAGATTATGCATCAGAACAATTTTGCATGACTTCTCAGAATAATTCGTTTTCAGCTGTTTACCAGAACATGTCATCAGAATCTCTCAGGTGCCAAGTTGATAGTTCTGCCTTTCCACCACCAGGTCGAGCAGGGTCGTTGGTCCATACCTACTCAAGTACCACTGAACCATGTTCGCCTGCAATTATACAAACTCTTCATCAGGAGCTCCGTGAGAGTCATGACACTTAGGGCATTTTGTGGAAAAATACTTTTCCTCTTCGCCTAAATGAAGCCAGTATTTTTGCTCATTAACCAAATAACTCACATCTCATTAGCAATTGC
>NW_008764772.1:0-508 GCF_000715545.1 Opisthorchis viverrini
CTGGTCAATCAGTTCGTATAATCATTTGATCATAATCATAAATTTTAGATTCCTACCGCACACTAACTAGTTGCGTCTCAACGCAGCATGTTTGGTCGCAGAATGAAGCAACTAAAGAGATCATAATGTATGTGTTAACCGTGTGCAGCTGTATCTTCCTTTCGGTGCCCATGTGCCGTGCCACCAAAAGGAAACTCGGGGGCTGGTCTACTGCCAGGTTGTCCGAGTCTGGATAGGGTAAATCGTAAGCGGAGATCTGGTTCGAACGACGGAACTTTTCGGTCATTAAGTTCACGCACTAACCACCAGACCATCCCAAAATCGCACACACACATGTTTCGAGCATTAAGTGGCTGCTGACATCGATTTCTTCACCGCTTTCCATTTTAGCACCAATCGAAATCGACACACAATCATCAAAGAGAACGCAGGCAAAGGTTCTTTTGTTGTTCAATCGGAAGATCCGAACAAACGAGCGAACCAGGGAGAATCTGATAGGTGTTTATTG
>NW_008764773.1:0-508 GCF_000715545.1 Opisthorchis viverrini
GCTTCACCTACCGTCAGCATTATTACGTTCAGATCCACCAGTCAAACAATAGGGAAGCCGTATTGATCGAAAAATCTATCGATACGGCCTGCCCTAGTTGTGTTAAGGTACGGGCGTATCTATGACTCACATCAGGGACGGTTTTTACGCGTACGTGTGAATAGGTGGTCCATGAACTTATCATGAGAATGATTGGTTGGCTGTGTTTACGCCATCTCAGACACGCTTCCTCATGAAGTTTGAAGTTGACAGACGCACGCACACACAGACACGCTTTTCAAACTGCCCTTCTTAGCTCGGATGGAAAAAGTTGAATAAACCTTGGCAAACGTAAGATAAGTAGACTGCGGAAATGCACAATTTTGCGACCTCGAATAGGATCCCGTGGTCATTAATTATGGAGAAGCACATTTCTTTTTCAAATTTTATTAGCATTAACGAGAGGTCCAGTTGAATCTCTGGTTTGTTATATTCCACGAGCGTTTGTGCTGCCCAAGAGCCGTCTCAC
>NW_008764774.1:0-508 GCF_000715545.1 Opisthorchis viverrini
TTCCAACCGGGGCCAAATGAATTTGTCAGTGAGACCGTGACCTATCGCACTAGTTGCCAAGACTTTAGCCCTGTAGGTGTCTTCAGGTTTTCCGCGGTCAGTCTTCTATATAACCTCAGCATTATATAGATTCGTATGAATGCAAGAAATTCGAACAGAGCAAGCACTTGGTTATTTGTAGAGCAGGTTACTTTATCACATTTGTGTTAGGTGCTTTCGGCCTAACATTAGTTTATACAGTGAGCTGCATTTATTGCTAGTGATGCCTTCAGGCTATCAGAAGGTGAGCTGTTGGAATTCGCCAACAATTTAAACACACAGGAAAGGTCATCTGAATTGCTTTATGAGTTCAGTATAAAAATATAACACTGAGATCAGTCCGCTTTGCTTTCCCCACAGGAACGTAAACTGTTTTTCTTGCTGATGTCTCCCTGTGGATATTGTCTTGCTTTTGCAAACAAACGTGGTTTCGCGGGATACCAACCTGAAACCCAGCTGAATCTCTCGT
>NW_008764775.1:0-507 GCF_000715545.1 Opisthorchis viverrini
CAGTCACCTGAGGATGATGCTGTTTCGAAGAAAATGCTAGTTGAGGACGCGGCAATTAACCCAGTTCGCCAGTTACTTTGACAACGTAATCCCATTGTTGACAAGGCTTAGGTGTTCAGGACCAGAGGTCCCTTGAATAGTGCTAAAAAGACTGAGCGTATAATTTGAAAGCTTTCGAAATCAAAACACAGCTTAGACGAATAATACGTTATAGTCCCCAATAATTAATGTTTGTTTAGTTGGTAAATGATTAATCAATTACTAATAATTCCGTATTAAACAGAACAATAGTAGGTTTGAATCGTTTGTCACTATTTGGTTGTTTTATCAGTCTATGCGTTCCCATAGGACAATATTCCGCCTTCTGGAAATACCAAAACATGTCGCAACTGTATCCAATTACGGAGTTGTTTCCAAGATATTACGGATCGTCAGATGCCAGTGTTTCTTTCAAAAGGAATTCGTTGCACTCGATGCAAAGTTTTATTCCAACCAATGTTTGTACCA
>NW_008764776.1:0-507 GCF_000715545.1 Opisthorchis viverrini
AACAAAAGGTTTTTCGCTACCCTCTTGTTAAAGTTGGAAAAGATCAGATCCGAGTTTCGCCAAGTTCTCTCAACAAGGCAACAGTTGATTGTCTTTCTGACTAATACAACGCTTCCCCAACACATGATCCAGAACGGCACCTGATGTTCAATGTCTCACTGGTAAAGAACAATGTATGTTCCCCACGATGATGAGCTTCCAAGGAGAGCACTGTTTTTCGTAACCCTCTGGATGACAGAATATTGAGTTTCCGAGAAAAACTTCAAAACAAGGCAGGTTGCTGTTACGTCGGTTTGCTTAGTTTTGTTGTTTGTTAGATGATGCCAAACTGGTCGTTTATCCCTTGATCCCGTTTTTCCCTTTCGAAAAGAAAAACAAACTTTGATGAGGAGTTACTTCAGTCGCCTCAGTCGTCTTCCACATCTTCCTTCTGATGATCTTCCACTGACAACAACAAGTAGACTTTGCTTCACAGTAGGTCAGAAGAACATGTAAGTATGGACACGG
>NW_008764777.1:0-507 GCF_000715545.1 Opisthorchis viverrini
CGAAAACAAACCTGAAATCCACATTCCTCATGCTTGCAGAACAATGGGTTTTCGCGTTTTATCAAATAGAATCTACTTGAAAGCGAAAGTAATCCCAATGCGGATAAGAAGGGTATAACCCAGAGCCCCACGCCCATGTGGGATTGTCGATAACGACGCTCAGGAGAAAACGACTTCAATTTCACCAATCGGAGATACAGTAAACAATCGAAGGTAACCTAGACGCAGTGGACAAGCCTAATTTAGCTGAGATAACGGGATTGCTTTTACAGATGCTGCACTCGCTCCAGTTTACCTGTTGAGCCAACCGTAAAGAAGGGACTAGGTCTTACTCTGGTGTAACGGTTTGTGTGCCACCGCCAGCTATTGATCCATATTGGGGGGTGCCCGTTTAACACTCACAGAGTCTCTCCCACCAAGTTGGAGATCTGACGAACGTACTGTCCTGGTCCTCCGTGATCAACTTTGGAACATTTTTGGCTTTGCGGTCAGGCTTTTGAGCCAAAG
>NW_008764778.1:0-507 GCF_000715545.1 Opisthorchis viverrini
TTGCGTTCAGCCTCTGCATACATACAAGCGTGTTCATATGTGTTGGATGTTTGTGTGGTTGTGTTTTTGCGGAGTTTGTTTTACAAACCATTTACGCGTGGCTTAGGGTGGACTCAAGATTATCAGAGACCCCTGGAAGTGGAAAGAGCGGAGAATGCACAAGACGGTCGAGGTGGATTCTAGGAATATGTGGCAAGTTGGGGATTTTTTGGGAACCGGGAATAAAGTGGGCATTTTTGGCGGACGGTTTTTGGGGGTTCAGCATGTGGTCGTTTGATGAAAGGAAGATAGAGCGAAACAATCGGTGGAATAGGGAGTAGGGGGTGATAGGGCGCTGGACGTGACCGGATTTATATATTTGATCGAGGCGATTGAAGGTTCGGAACAGGGGCGCGGTTGACGCCAGCTCAGCTGGACCTGTAGAATGGGGGACGACAAAGATGCATCGGTTCAGCGATGAGGTTTTCGGTTAGAGACAATCGCAACGGGGATACGATGCAAGATGAG
>NW_008764779.1:0-507 GCF_000715545.1 Opisthorchis viverrini
AGTATCCTTTAGGAACTAAATTCAGAGTGCCATGATCGAGGGATACGGAACTGACGCTTGAAGTGTTCATCAAACTATTGACAAGTATACTTGACTTGTCGTGTTTAGATGAAAAGTATTCTTTTGGTATTCTCGTCTGGTCGTAACATATTTACACGAATTTATGATTCCCGCTAAGGTATTCAGCTAAACTATGAATCACTTGAGGGATCGCAGAGTGTGAGAACAGGGAACAGTGAGATCGTCGAAAATTTTCCACCTATTTATGACTTCAAGTTTAAACGAGTACCATCTGAAGTCGCACATATGCCATGATTACTTTGACAACCCTCCTACACAATCGTACTTTCTTTACAGAGTCCAGTCTTATCATAAAACCATTAGAATACTTATGTAAATGTAGGACTTCGTTTTGTACGCTTATTAGTCTGCAAGTAGTTCGGAGGAAGAATGGCATTCACATGACAATTTGTCACCAGAGGAGCCAGTCAACGCGTGTGACCACGT
>NW_008764780.1:0-507 GCF_000715545.1 Opisthorchis viverrini
AGGCAAGCAGTAAATAACTGCCCGAAATTCAATTGATAACGGAAATTGACTGTACATTGAATGGGATTCTGTAGTGTTCATTTCCAGACGTTCAATAGGAAGCACATATAGAAGTGTGGCTGCGTTCATCGAGGTTATTGCACAATATTTTTTGCGTAAGAGTAGGCTTGTAAACGTACCAGATTTTCATTGGTGATTAGAGACTTCACTGTGCGGCGAGGAAGATTCATTGAATTTAGGCCCGACAGCGGAATACGTTGGTTCATGAGGTGCCTGCAGTGGAACAACTTATAGTTCTCTTTCTCATTCGGGTCACTTGAAAATAACAGCTCTTTTTTAAAGCAATGTGGCAGGACTGATTGAAGAGACTTCCACCGGGTTGACACCGCCAACATTGTGATACGATCGCAAAACGGTAAGTAGCTTACAATACGTTCCACCAGGTAATTTGTACGATCGAAGTCGAGTAGGGCTGCGATAATATCAACGCGTCTTACCCCACGGTAC
>NW_008764781.1:0-507 GCF_000715545.1 Opisthorchis viverrini
TATGAGATTACCTGAAATCCGGATATGCGAGCTCGACAGGCAGTCAATGAAAATCAAATTTGGAAGAATGACAGTGACACACATCAGTCAGCGGTTCACTCTGGAAGGGAGATCCCTGTTCGTCAGCATAACTCCGCTTGAAATTATGGACAGCTACTTTAATTTATTCAATAAGCCACTTGCTTTTCCCACACCCTTTTCTTGAATAAGTGGTGTTACACACTTCATACCACATATGAAATGCAAAAGGCAAGAACACGCTGACAAGGACGGCCTTTCTATTGACGAAGGGTCGTCCAAAAGACTACCGGGAACAAGTGACCTTGGTAAAGAAATGTTTACTTAGTGCGATTAATATTCGCTAAGCAATAGCCACGCTTTCAAAAGTAGTTCCTCATCGCGTGGCCCACAGTGAGAATGGATTGAACCTACTGCAAAAATAGCCCAGACTTATTTCACTGACTTGTTTACACAGTATTTAAAACCCTTAAAAGAAGTGTCAGGAAG
>NW_008764782.1:0-127 GCF_000715545.1 Opisthorchis viverrini
CGGAAACTCGGGGACATCGCCTACCTGATAAGCCCGAACTGGAAGGCCGGAACTATTGTGCGGGTTCAAAGCGTTTTCAGAAATCTGGAATATGGTTCCCTTTATGAAAACATACTACGATATCTCG
>NW_008764782.1:174-507 GCF_000715545.1 Opisthorchis viverrini
TCAGCTGGCGAACATCATAAACGAGAGATTCAATTGAGTCTCCCGTGAAAACCTAATTGATTTGCAGATGAGTGTATTTCTCGAAAGCGGTGCAATTTGGGTTCAAGTAGATGATCAGGTTGACGGAAAATCGGAGACTGCGCCTGCCTGATGAGCCCGATGTGGAATTGCTAAACCGGTCGTGGGCTGTCAAAGAGTTATCAGCAAACTAGTGGGAAGTTTTCGTTTGGAACCTATACTCCGGTATCTCGAATGTCGTGCGTATTTGAACATGAGGCGGCCGGTGTTCCGCACATTTAGCTGAAGAATATCATTAACGAGAGATTCAATTGA
>NW_008764783.1:0-507 GCF_000715545.1 Opisthorchis viverrini
AATCGAGAACATCTTGTTGACCCAGTTCGCGACGGAAAACGAACAAATAATCGACCAGAAACTGTCGTATGTACAGTTGAAAACCCCGGAATTGTTAAAGCATTTTGCCTCAAGATGGAGATTCTTTGTTGATAAGGAAGGTGACGGTTATCGGGTCGCCTAAGCAGCTACTTATTCCTGTACATATTTATGTGTATTCGTCTTGGTTTTTTTCGTGCTGGCTTCATTAGGGATGCTTCTTTCCGAAGAGAATTTTGCGGACGGCAATCCCCGGGGTCACTTGCTCTGGCCTGGCCAATACGAAGTGTGGAAAACGACCATGGCTCATTGGAAAGCTACCTCTAAATGTGTTGATCCAGAACTTGATATATGCAGATGACACAAACTCCTATGACAACTATTCAACCCGAGTTTTATGCCAGCTGGAAACGTCCATGGAGTTTGGTTGCCCGATGGATGGTAGTATGTTCGATTCCGAGATCACCTTTTCAATGAACATAGGTTTTT
>NW_008764784.1:0-507 GCF_000715545.1 Opisthorchis viverrini
AATCATTATTGGTAGTTTTAAAAAACGGTTTTGTTGGGGTCAAATTAGCAGTCCGATAAGATAACTAAGAGCAGGTTTTACTTCAGTCAAGTGGACAATATTAGTGATGTTAGGGATTCCGGCGTCATCTGTGCACGGATAACAGTGACAGCTGTCAAAACAAAGCTGGAATGGTTCAATGCTCATTTCCCTTGTGTTTGTAGTCCAGTTCTTAGAGAAAATGGACAAAAATGACTCCATTTTCTGGACAGGCTTCTCTGAAAAAGTAGCACTGATGTAATCTGAGAGTCATTGGTAAAATTCCTGCATTCTGACGGACAAAAATGATAGGTTTCGAAGTGTTCATCCTCTTAAAGTAACTAGTGTTTGCAGGACAACAGACGATCAACTTCTCATCCCGGAAGAATTTTGCTGCCTGAAATACAAAGCGATCCACAGTGCTATTGTACGTAGCATTTATATAATCAGCGTATGTCACTCATATGTTTTAACAAAACACAACTAATA
>NW_008764785.1:0-507 GCF_000715545.1 Opisthorchis viverrini
TCTCCTGGGCTACAACTGACAGTCGGAACCCATAGATCGATAGACCGACTCTCGCACTTGGTCTTCAAGTCAGTAGGAAACTAAAGAGTTCCCGCTCCAGCGCCTACCCCATACAAAGAATTGATGGTTTGGGATACCTTTGATCTTTTTTCTTCTATTATGGTCCCTTAACCGTCTGAGACGGGGATCAGGCTGACCAAACTTCCGTAAAATTCTTCTGAGGCTAGCTCAATCGAGCTGCACCGTCTTTTATTCAATTATTTCAGCCGTTCGATATAATATTACAGTCCGTGTGCCCTTTGCCAGTATGCGACACGTACGGTATGCCAGAAAATTTCTTATCCCTAAAGACTCCCTCTTCTCAGGTATAATCTCTGAGATATCACAATATCCGAGGGTGCCTGTACATACACCTACGGTCTTTTTCATTTTAGGACGCACGTCGGTTTTTCCCACAACATCAGCCTCCGAGGTCATAGATCCAAACTAAGAAGAACCTTTTTCACC
>NW_008764786.1:0-507 GCF_000715545.1 Opisthorchis viverrini
TTCAAAGGGCACTGGATGAATGCTCTCATGCACAGCTCAAACACCTGCCAAGGAAATGATCAACTACCTCAAATTACCTCACTTCCATCAAGTCGTATATAAGCAAAACTGCCTGATATGTGTGTTGCCATTCCCTGGGTTCTGGACGCGCTGTCATGGAAGTATTCATTTGCAGAACATAAATTGCTTGTTTGGGGCAGTTTTTACACCCGGCTTACCTTGCTCTAATTTGTCCGGGACAATAGTCCTCATATACAAGAGTCTTGCGCCGCTATGTTCGGGATGATTCTTGTGAACTGAACCGAATCCTGCTTTCACAAGTTTTGGTTGTGTTAGAATCACACCCAGCCAGTTAGTACTCCCTTGGCCTGATTTGGTTTCAAATCAACTTCACTGGTAGCAGAAACTTGTGTGGTATTGATCATTTGAATATCGCATCCACTTTGAAAGATGACTGCATTCTACCTTTATGCCTCAATATGCTCTGCTACCTGGCGCAACCCTCAA
>NW_008764787.1:0-507 GCF_000715545.1 Opisthorchis viverrini
CTTTCATCCATCCCGCAAGCTTTCAGATTTATCATCAGAGGGTTCACGGAGCTTCATGAAGCGATTTCACATTATGGTAAACCATTCCATGGGATTTCCATTTGCTTTTATCAGTGCAATGTAGTCTTCGATCAAGAATGATTGTCTTTTACATTTTTGTGGATTTTCTTATACACTTCAAATCCACATGTCTCGATGGCGCATCAGAAACCAATGCTAATAATCGCGAAATACTCCGTGATGTCTGTAAACGAACGCCTTTGCTTCCACGTTGAGCACAAGTTGAACGACACCTGGGCAGGTCGTGTACATCAGTAATTCACAAATAATCATCTCCGTGGATTAGGTTACGCGCCATAGAAATTAGGAACACTCATGAAGAGACACGCACAAATACTACTTACAGCATGCTGCATAGTTCATTGTGGAACATTCAGCTCGCGACATCTGATTTTGCTCCCCGTGAGTTGCATCAGTTTCCAAAGATTCGGCGGTTCACACCATGGC
>NW_008764788.1:0-507 GCF_000715545.1 Opisthorchis viverrini
TTCTGGTGAACAAGAAGCCTTTTTATATAGTTTGTCCATCTTTCGAGGTTCTACTATCAGATTCAGCATGTCAGAACAATATCCTAACTTTCTGCATTCTAACCTACCAGAAAAGTTTCTAGTGACCGAGTAGTATGAGAAGCTTCCTGTCTCTTACAGTATTATCAGCTTGAGAGGTTTCAAGTTGTAACGTGAATTGCCACCAAGGAGAGATTTTCAGTAGGAGATTATGGTGGTCATTAACTTTCCTATGCCAGTTGCCAACGTCATTACACAAGTTTGACGAAATGTGGGTATCCCGCCACGATTTTTTGATCGAGGAGAATGTGTACCTGTTTGATTTCTGGGATCCTAATTCAAATATGTATATGGACTTCGTGATAATAATTAAGTTACTCCTATTCATGAGCTGTTCCTCATGAAGTGTCGCTGCCAGATCTTTGTATTCATTAAAACTGACATTAGGTATTGTGAACACTTTGTCACCATATGTAATTCCAGTAGATT
>NW_008764789.1:0-507 GCF_000715545.1 Opisthorchis viverrini
GAGCAATGTAACACCGGATACAATACTCAGTCCAATACGTTCAGCGACATGTAAATAATTGAGAAGCTATGTAGTACAAAGATTGTACAGATATTCAAAGTTGTTCCGCGTCAACCTGTTCTCTTGCCGTTTAAGGTGGTCACATCATTTCATTTCTCACCACACCACCTCCTTATACTTTGAAGCACTACTTTTTTCCGCCTCGTTGGCTAGCGGTGGTTGTCTCTCCGCGGGAAGCTTGTTGGTTTGACTTTTAGCACTGATTTAGTTGACCTACCCCGCCCAGCTGAGAACTTGGTCGCACGCTGGGGGTACCAGATTTTGAAGAAATCTGACTTCATTTGCAGGTAAACTGGACTGTCACGCAACTGACTGGACACGGATTCACGAATTTCGACGTGTCGCTGTCCTCACACCTATCTCTACCCCAGCTCACGTATACCGACGCATGCATGCATGATCGCCTGGCTGCTGATGCATGGAGTGCTATACAACTCTTGTTTGCCC
>NW_008764790.1:0-507 GCF_000715545.1 Opisthorchis viverrini
TACCAGTAAAAATGGCTAAATAATACGTTCAGCATCCTGCGTGTCAATCGCGATATGAACTAATTATTTAGCACTAATAACACATGCGATTAGGACTAGCTTAGCCACTCTGCGTCGTATGGTGAGGCGAGCTAGTTTGATCGAAACATGAAAGTAGATAAAAATTAGTGTCATCATGGGAGCAAAGAAGGCGACTATAGATCTCATCGAGCCTGTTATGAAAAGCAGATTGGGAAATTCGCAGCACCACAAATTTTCAGCGAATTCCTTGAGAATACGCGTTTTATGAAATCCGATCAACCGGTAAGATTGATTCTTGGAGTAATTTGATTTTTTGAATATCTGAGTTCCTCTGTGGGCCGGATGATCTATTCTCACTGCCATCACGTTTGAACCTTTGTGATTAGCGCAACAAATTGATCTTTCGCCATAAAAAAGTAACTTTATAGTGGCGTTAGTATTTACACGGCGAAATCAAAAAGAATGCTACGCGATTTTGGCTTCCGT
>NW_008764791.1:0-507 GCF_000715545.1 Opisthorchis viverrini
GGCATCACATCACGTGCATTTGGTGAGTATCGTGGCATCTTGTTCTCTTCTACCGACGGATTTTTCGATCCATGGGAGGACTGCTCGGGACATATGCCACAGCCAGAACAAGCTCAGGCTGGAAACAGGCTTCCGATGAAAAATGCTTCCATTGCAGTTTTCCCTTCCTTCATTGCAGCAGGGGGATTGAGGTTCATCTTGAGAAAGAATATGGCATGCAGTTGAAGTGAGAGTTGCCAATTTTGCAGTCTCGCGTTGTCGTGAACAGGATGTGTGGAAGAGGCGGACATGTTAAGGAAATATATGGAAAGCTACAAAATTTTCCGTAAACATTGTTGTGTACGTCGAGAGCGCCCTGTCTCAATTCCCACTTGATTTCGTGATCGACGAGATAACGAAACGAATGATGAATCGTCTTCTGGATCCGGTTTTCGAATTTCTAGTGGCAAACAAATTGTCCATCTGGAGTATGCAGGCATCGTCCTCATTTTCAAAGAGGAAGGAAAG
>NW_008764792.1:0-507 GCF_000715545.1 Opisthorchis viverrini
TGTTTTGTTGACAGCTAGCGAAACCGTCATTAGCAGTACTAAGGGGCAGATTTTGTCAGCCCATGTGTTGATATCCACGCGAATTCATAGGAGGACAAAACCTCTCTTTGATTTTGGTCGAACAAGCATCCCAGGTGATAGTAGGTAGGGATTTGATTAGGAATTTTGGACTCAGATCGACGTTTGTGTGAGAGCTTCGGTTTGCATTTGCGGAACAAACCTATCGTCAGTCTATCTTTGTTACACGTTTAAATGAGATTATATCGTTACTTGCATCGCGAAGAGTTCCTGCAAAGTTGGTCCCGTAGCCGGTGCATCGATTACTTCTGCCCGAGGATGGTGCCTTGCGTCATACTATGCCACGGTCCGTCGCTCACCAGCCCGGCTAGCTGGAGCAGTTCTTTCCTCATCGGAATTCGCCATTTCAGCTGGATCCTCTGCGCCCGATGTGACAGGTCCTTCGGAGAATTCCGTCTGTTGGAGAGCGGGAGCATCCATGTTCAGTAA
>NW_008764793.1:0-507 GCF_000715545.1 Opisthorchis viverrini
CTTGACCACTACATTAACTAACCTTTTCCTTAAACGCACACAGCTACCTTTGCAAACAAGACAGTTGGTACCATTAGAATACAGAACTTCAAGCACTCGTGGCTTCTATATTCTGTGTTCATGTGTTAGTTTGGCCACTGAAATGAGACGAGATGGATTTAATACATTAGTCGTGTGTACGTTGTAGAAAGCACGTCACTGACCTAGCCTGCATCTGCTAACCAGGGATCACAGAAGACAACCTAGCAAGATAAAATTTTGGAAAAGTAATCCTCAAGATGAAATACTCATCGCACGTTGGTGCGCTTCAAGAGCGTAATTTGAAGACACAAGCTGAGCGGCACAGGGCCATGCATGAAGCAGTAAACTGAACTCATCGACTTCAAATGTTTTCGAATCACCGTGGAAAAAGACAGTCCATATTTCACGACGACCGGCCCCAGTGTTTTTATGAATGGCGGGTTTACACAATCACGCGCTCAACCACGTTTAAGGGCGATAAAAAAA
>NW_008764794.1:0-507 GCF_000715545.1 Opisthorchis viverrini
GGTCACAGAAAAGGGTAGTCTTTACTAACCCTCTCCTTCAATTCAATTAACCATAGATGTTTTGTAGAAAAAGACATTTTGTATGCAATCTGAATCGTAGAGTTGTTGAAGTAAGTTAATACCGGCCCTTACTCACATTTACTGCACGTAATCATTAAGTTTGACTTAGCCCTGTTAACAAAGTTGCTGGAAACTCTTCTGAAGGTCATCATCCCTTTCGCCGCCATCGCCCAATCAGATATGTGTACAGTATCTGGGGCGTTCACGAGCCAGCAATTTGCAAAGGCGTCATTTGACCTGTTCCGTAAAGTGCTTCAATAATACTTGTATATTTGTGTGTATACATTTCACGGTGATATTCACTGAAAATGTTTAACGAACCTTTGAAAGCCATTTTATACTAGCTGGCCACTCGACGGGTGAGACAGGATCCCTTCAACTAGGTAGAAGATAACGAATAAATTCATAAAAGAAACTGCTTACAAGGTTGCTAAAAACTCTTCGACA
>NW_008764795.1:0-507 GCF_000715545.1 Opisthorchis viverrini
CCGTTGATAGTCGCCTCTGCGCGGTTCGTCTTGCGATTTCTGAAGTAATCTCAAGGACAATTTGATTGCTATCTGTTTGTCGTGTCTGCTTGCGCTCCAGCTGTTTCGATGACGCCCTGGATTCCCTGTTGCGACGAGCTAGAAGCTCAGATATCGTTGTGGTCTCCTGAGATAGGAATGCGCAAGCGGGTAGACTTAGAGCAGCTGAGACGGTACGAACTGCATCGGTACGTACAGACAGTGGTGAATGATTTCTTCAGCTGCGCACTGACCGAAGGTTGCTTTCATGCAGTACTACCGAAGTAGTCGAAGTCTTCTGGCCACATGATGTCCTCCAACGGCTTGCCGGCCACGAACTTAAATAGATCTTATTGCCATCAGTTATCGGTGGCACGAATCAATAGCCCACTGCGGTTCGTTTCGGAACACACACTTCGGAGAAATAGACCAGCTTGTTACGAACACAACTTGACCCGACGAGTCATCAGATGTCAAGTGAAAGTGAGC
>NW_008764796.1:0-507 GCF_000715545.1 Opisthorchis viverrini
TATGTAGTGGAGGATACCGTAAATCTTGAAGGTGCAAGGTCCAAGTATGGACACAAAGTTACGTGTGAATAGGGACACGAACCACCTCGTTTTCACCCACCAAACACTCACGCTTGAAATTGGGGTGGGGTGGGCGTATCGAATTCTCTAGCGCTCCATGACAACCAGTACCGTTGTTCTCCAACTATCTAAACGACGACAACGTCTAGCTCGCTGTGGAAGTCAAGCGTGCAACTCGCAAGCGGCGCTGACAGACAAGCAGTAAATCCACTGGAGAAAATGGTAAATTATGTGCAGTCGTGTGTGGCTCGGAGTAAGTTTCTTGGTGAGTGTTTTGGTTCCAGCTGCCGCGAGGACCGGACAGCAGGGATTACGATTGTTTTTGGTTAGTGAAACCATAGTGGGTTCTTATGCACCTGGTTCACCATCACCATTAGCATTTGAATTGGGTTCATTGTCAGAAGCCTCTCCACACTTTTTGAACCCTTATTACCTATTCGTTTGTTT
>NW_008764797.1:0-507 GCF_000715545.1 Opisthorchis viverrini
TGTTTAAACTAGAGTCAAACGACGGAATTATCGACAACAAATCTGCATCAGGGATCAATTTGCATTACGGTGAACAATCCTGTATATGTACGAGCTCAGTGCAATGATTAAATTCGCCAGAGATTTTGTTGGATGATACAAGAACTACAAAGCCTCGTGATCAGTAGCAATGGTAAAGTTCGATCAGAGCAAGATAANTTGTTGTTCGGCTTTTGAAAGCCGGCGGGAAAAGCAGACCACAAATCTACCACGCTGTTCAAGGATTGCTTCCATTCCATGATTTCAGAATGGTGTTTGGCGGAAAATAGGCTCAAACAGATGAACTTTGAGGCTGACGGAGCGACGTGTGCAACGTCTTCTCAGGGTTGGAGGATCAAGAAAACTGATTGGAAGATATGACATCAAACAAAGAACGTGCATGTTGGGCGAAATTAACAATGAACCGGGAGTAATACACAAGTGCTCGTATGACTGAACACAGATCTTGTAGATTCATTGTATCGGTTT
>NW_008764798.1:0-507 GCF_000715545.1 Opisthorchis viverrini
GTCTGCCTATTCTTTACTTCACATCCACATGCAACTCCAAATGACCCAAAGTTAACTGTGATTCTAGGTCGGCTCTGTTTTATCTATATTGATCCCCTCAGCTAAGCAAAAATCCCGCTGCCTGCAGAATTGCACAGCCCTGATCCGATCACCTCAGTCATGACGTCCGTTGCGGGTCTGTCTAGGAACAGAAGTGTCACTGCAAGTATGGCACGGTACTCACATACTCAGTCTGATGGCACATCTTCCAACGTTCTGCGTGCCTTGGACTGCCCCTCACGCTCCTTTGGAACCCTAGCTGGCTCTCGGAGCCGCCTACCTGGCCAAAACTCCCTCTGCAACTAGTTTGCCCTAATGCACTAAACCCTCCTTTTGGATTTCACCATGTTGTTGCACTTCCGGTTTCTTCTTTCCACAAACTTCGTGATTTAACTCACAACCGTTGGTAGTGAGCTAGCACCAGTTTACCCTCTTGAGGAATTCCTATACACGACTTGGTCCAACAGC
>NW_008764799.1:0-507 GCF_000715545.1 Opisthorchis viverrini
AAAAGAGCAGTTTACAAGTGCTACAGTATTGACGGGAAACGCTGAACCTCTCGTTTATGACGGTCTTATTCATTTTACTATACTAAACAGATTGCCTCTTGTGTTAGTTGGTAGCCCAATACTTACTCTAAGCATAGCATGAGGGTGCTATAATCCTTCAGCCGTCCACTACCATTCTTGAACTTTTTTGGGATCATCATCAGATCGGCACAGTCCCAGAGTTTTTGCCAAGCATATGGTCTGTTTGAACCCCAACTGTAAGTGATTTGCAAAGTAAACTCACTCATATTTTAGTCGTCTGAGCAAAAAGAAAGGGAATGAAATATGAGCTTCAATAGAGCATTTCGAGCAAATGTTCCCAAGTCGAAATTTCTTGAGTGTTTGATGTCTACGTTCACGGAAATTCCTTCACCATTCACATGAAGTCACAAAATTGCTGAGTTAACGAAACCTATTCAAACTCAACCAAAATTTTAAGTATTCCGTAAATCCACAGTCAAACATGGT
>NW_008764800.1:0-507 GCF_000715545.1 Opisthorchis viverrini
GTTCCGGCGCTTTTGTTTTCCACAGTCTATGAATACTCAACACATAACAGGTATATCCATCTGGCATTGTCATCCAGCCGTTGTGTCGTTGTCCTCCAGGCTGACGTCCCGACGGCCGGTCAGGCCTAGACTGTAGGCCCCCGAAAAGTTGAAAAATGAAGCTTTCATCGTCGCAACTCCTTTCTTCACTCATCATACTTTTGTATGATTTGACGATTAAAGTCCGATAATAAAAGTTCCTCTGAAGACCCAGTTCATTGAGCCCTGATCGTTTAGTATATTCCCCATACGTTTGGGGACCTGGCTTCTTATTCGAGGCTGAATCAATTGAAAACGTTTTTGAAGCGTGAACCTAAAAGAATTCACGTACTCGATCTTCTTCTTTCTCCGAGCCTCATGAAAATTACTGTTTGGAGCGCAGGCCGAATTTAAGCGCTGGACTAAATTTTCAACGCTAATTAATTCCATGAGCTTTGGCACGAAACTAAAACAACACTAGCATACCAT
>NW_008764801.1:0-507 GCF_000715545.1 Opisthorchis viverrini
GTGGCGATGGCTTGTTTGCAATCAAATCGCCCAGTTCAGTGATCAAACCAACGACCATGACCACTCGGTTTTGAAATCCGAATAGCTGTGCAATGCGTCGACTAAAATTCACATCTGATACGGTGAGACACCTAACGACTTAGCTTTAATCTGACTTGAAACCCAGCTGTGTGCATCTCGCTATTCAGATACAAACTGTTCAACTTAATCGAACGCAGGTCTATGTGGTCTGAAAATCAGAGCGTAAAATTTTCCGACCTTCTGTTACTATATTTCTAACCAACATTGTGACCGAAATTCTGATTCAGACTAAGGGACATTGGAATTCAGTGTTCCCATAGAGATACATCGACTGTGTCATCTACACTTCCACTGTTTCGGTATTCTAATAGGAGTTCCGGACGGTTCCTTTCTGTTTCTGGCCCCACCTCATCCGTTGTCATTCACCATGGGAGACCGAAACCAGCCTCACATTGTCTAGTCAGAAAGCAACACTTTCGTATTCAT
>NW_008764802.1:0-507 GCF_000715545.1 Opisthorchis viverrini
CGCTGAAAACTCCTTGACAGCCTACGAGTTTTCAGTAACCTTCCGAGTAGAAAATCTTTGTTCATTCCAACCATGAAGTCCAACCCTTTTGGTAACAATGGTAAATTTACGTCCTGCGCAGTTACTTCTTAAGGCAGGCATTCATTGTCCCAAGATAAGCGAATGGGACACTCGTACTTCGGGACATACCGTCGAGTAATCGGGCTGTATTGCTCTCCGGATACAGACCGTCAAACGTGAATTTGACCATACCGTCATGTTTTGACGACCGTGACACTCGAGTGACAGGGTGTTCTCTGTTGGCGTAAAAGGTATGCTGTTGGAACAAGAGTTACCTCATTCTGCTCGCTGTCGGCCCCACGCTACAGTAGATAATGTGATATGCCTAGTCAAAACACCTGGAATAAAAGCCAAGTCGTACGACTGCTATTCACTTGTAACACGGATGCTCTTAGCAGCGCACGCTCATGATGATTACTGCAGATTTCTGTTGGTGCAGCGGGTGAG
>NW_008764803.1:0-507 GCF_000715545.1 Opisthorchis viverrini
AGCAAGGTTGTAAGGAAATTAGATAGCAGCATTCTCACATCAATTTTGCCGTAGACGATGACTGCGAGTCTGGTCAGTGAACGAATTCACAGCTACAGCAAAAAGCGATTTACACGAACTTACTGTTCCGCAAGTAGCTGTGCGTCTTCTGGTCGGAACTGACACATGGCAGCCAACGAAGATGGCTTTAGCGACCACATACTCATGCCACCATAGGCGGACATCCGTCCATCCTTGGACTGCCTCCCGGCGCGAAATCGATCAGCGCGGAATTTCGAAGTGGGCGAGGGTGAGGTGAGATCAGTCGCCTCATCGGCATCGTCCTATGCATACACAAAAACGAGTGAACGAATGTAAGTATATGGATGACTCGCTTTGATTTGCTTACACAGTTTCGATTCCTGAAGATTCCCCTCGTTTCATCATTCACAAAAGGTGTTCTGGAGCCCCATACCTTCGAAACACCAGTCTCATGATAATTTCACTAAACGTCCACTAAGTCAAGTT
>NW_008764804.1:0-507 GCF_000715545.1 Opisthorchis viverrini
GGTTAGACAGCATGACCTTAAAGCTAGTGGATCGGGTGGCTTGATAGCTCCAGGATGGATATTTTTCACCAGAGCACTCTATACCTATGTAAGGACAAACATACCCCAGTTCTTTACGCTTTCTCGCATTTGTTATCTCCTCTGATTCAGACGATTTCGGAGCCTGGTTCGCCGTCTGTGATACCTGGACACTTGGAGTCTCTGGCACGTCGTCCTTCTGAGGGTGGTTTGAACCATCAGCTGATCGTGAACAATCGCACTCGTGAAATGGCCGTGCACTCATCCTCTCGTCTTACATCGCCCATACTGGAAACCTCCGGTGCAATGAGCAGTCTGGCAACGGCTTCCTTAGAGCCAGTAGGCAGAAACAAACGACGTCGAAGTGGACCACCTACACCACAGCTGGCGGCTCCCAACTCCATGCACACGTCCAACCACATCACAAGAACCCGACACGTCTCCCAAATCGATATGCCTACAAACTCTATTCCTGTTTCCAACGGGCCC
>NW_008764805.1:0-507 GCF_000715545.1 Opisthorchis viverrini
ATATAAATCTTGCTGTGTTTAAGTTGAAGGCTGGGATCCGATAATTGATACAGATTACTGAATTAATATGGCAGAGTGCATCGAGGCCAGCTGAAGACGTGTGAACCGCAAGGTTAGTTCAGCTGAACATGATGCGCATGTCTTTTTTGCAGAATGTTCATAAACGCCACTTTGTTGGGGCCAAGTTTCTCGCAGTCCAAATGTACAAATCCCACCCTACTGGACATCTCGACCGAAAGGTTCTTCTTCATTAGGATAATACTGAAGCATCTCTCCAAGCTTGCCTGAGTACTACATTCTTGGTTTAATGCTCTGAGCACTCCTCAAGCAAACTCTTGTCCCATGTGCCGATACCATTGCATTTCCTCGTTCCCACCTATTTTATTGCAGAGCTACTAAAGCACTTATACAAGCGGAATTTCAAGGTTTCTTGAGGTGCTTCTGGCACCAGGCACGGTACTAGTTTAAGTGACATTTTGTGCGTAGCTGACAGTTGCAAAGAGGTGA
>NW_008764806.1:0-507 GCF_000715545.1 Opisthorchis viverrini
GCCTTTCGTAGTAGCACGTTTACAAGCAACCGCAGCTCCATAGGCCGTGATTATACTGTAACAGATGCACCCAGTGCCCGCGTCACCTCTGGTGTAATGGAGTTTATTATGTACTGGTGTATAACGGTACTGGCTGCAAAACAGCTGTGAGAGCAATATTCCATTATGGCCTTGAGATTTGGCCTTTTCTGAACAAATGATTCGAACAAGTGATTACCAGTCTGATAAAATAGCAATGGATAGCTGATTGTCCATGCGCGAGTGCATCGTGATAGGTCAAAAAGCCTATGACAGCAAATAAATCTTCACCAAGATTAGGTGCTTGGGACATCTACTAAACAACCATGGTCTACCACAAGAAGCTACAATGTAGTAGTGACTGATTGAATCGCTTACAATCTACACCCTTGTAGCTGTTCCGTATACTCCTCGCTGTACTTGGCTGGAAATCCTACCGGACGTAACACATGACCAATCGTAGTAGCGAGTTTCCGAGACAGACTGCCT
>NW_008764807.1:0-507 GCF_000715545.1 Opisthorchis viverrini
TTCTTTGGTGAACCAATTTGTATGATAATCTGATAACAGTTTACACAAAAGCGGCATTGTATCAAACAAGACACAGGACACCGAAACGGCCTGTTTCGCACCTGATTAGTTCACGCTGAAAATTGCCTCATTCCACACACCGTTGTTATCACCTGTTCGCTTAACTGACGATGGTCACTGGTAACTCATCGGTATGAAGGCATTTACCTTCGACTGAATCTACCAAAGGTCACTTCAAATATCGTTGTTTAGGAAACCGAAGCATTGTTCATATATTAACACCGTTGTGAGACCGCGTCCATATGGATAGAGTGGGTAAATGAGTATTAAACACGGTTCGTGTATAAGCTGGCGTCCAGGTTACTTGACACCTCTTTACTGATATTCATTAATTACGTAACATCAACAGTAGGCAGATTTACCTGAGATACAGTTAACATGCGAGATACCTATACACCCAGCCATTTGTACCTCATTGAGTATTCGAGGCAGTGAGTATTGCTCACT
>NW_008764808.1:0-506 GCF_000715545.1 Opisthorchis viverrini
CAGCTGTAGCGTCCTTTCGGTGCGTAGTATCATGCCAACGGAAGGATGCACGAGGACTGCACTTACTCAACTCGGACGTTTCAAAATTCGTCTCTCGATGAAACTTCGCGTTTCCTTTTCATCCGTGCATATTTCCTCTTCAAAACACTCATACAGCATCCCGCTTATAACGAGCTCACATGTTTCATATTTTGCTCAGTATATCTGGGGTTCATGATGCAATGGTTCATGTTATCTATGGCGTTGGAGTCGCAATAAGCCCCAGCGTTGAGAGTGCTTCACTAAACCGGATTCCAGTAAACAGTCATCTTTTCGCCGTATGGAAATCTGATTCAGTTGCAACTATTGCATATCATCGCGGTTAGCGTTGATTTGTGGCCTCAGCGTCCACTCCGACAGACTGCAATTTTCGGGCTGAGAAAGATAAGTTTCACCGAAATCCGTCGCTCCTGCTTCGGTTAGCAAGAGTGACGAATATCCTCATCCCGGTCATCATCATCATCATC
>NW_008764809.1:0-506 GCF_000715545.1 Opisthorchis viverrini
TCCCAAGTCCAGTGCTTTCAGCGTTTGCTCATCAGAAAAATGACGCCCAGAGACGGGGACGACTGAGATTTGATAAGAACATGAGCATTGCATATCCCGCAAACGCCGTAGCGGAAGATGGATTAAGGGAGCTTGAGACTACCCAAATTAATTTGCTCCCGTAGGGCTGAGTTTGGCCGTAAAACTGAAACAACCTCTGAAAACATTCCATGAAACTCAAGCACACGAATGGTAGGTTTTACCGAAAAATAAAACAGCAAACCAGAAAATGAGGTGTCGGTCAACAGAGGCTGCCAGTAGCACAAAAGTGGAAGTAACATAAATAGCAAGCAATACAAGTAACAAGCCCAAAATTGGAAAAACGGTAAATTACCGTTTTCATAACCAACTTAGACCACTAAATAAATACATTTTTCCATTATATTTGTCTTATTCATGAAAACCGCAGAGCCTGACAAACATAATAACAACAGTGTTGTTTTTTTTATCAAGATTAGTTAACCCGT
>NW_008764810.1:0-506 GCF_000715545.1 Opisthorchis viverrini
ACTGCTGAAATGGCATCGTGGCTTGATACCATAAAGTTATGTCGAAAGGTTCCAAGGGTTTCACGTAGATTTTACGCTGCTAATTACTTCTAATTTTGGTCGGTTGAGCAAATCTTTTTACCTTTTGTGTCCTTGTGGACACATTCTGTTTGCTTCGAAACTGCCCTAGCAGGGGAGAGGAAAATCTGTACCCGCAAAAATAAACCGTTCTAGTAGGAATGGTGTTAAAGCTTAATTTCAGGTAGCCCGCTTATTTGCCATAAACTAGTTTTTTTTGGACAAAGAAAAATAGGGCAACAGATTTTATCTGATGTTACTTGAGGAGCGATTCCGTTTTTTCACGTTCCTGGAAGATGGTCTCTGAATAACGTCGGAACGCATCTTCTAAATGAGGGCTCAAACACGGTGGTCAGCGAAGCTGAATAAGACCGGTCTGCATGCAGCAGATATACTAGTGTTGATTAGGAATACGTAATCCATGTGGCCATCAGTTATCATAGTAAGGT
>NW_008764811.1:0-506 GCF_000715545.1 Opisthorchis viverrini
GACCAATCAAGCCATATCTTCGTTTAGTCCCTTGCTCGCACGCCACCTATCCGTCCACCCGACTTGATATTCGGTTATTAAGAGCGGCTGTGCTAGAAAGCCGATACTCTAGGTTCAATGCAGCTGAACCTGGCCCAGACTCTTCCCCATATCACAGATAAGCTGAAGATCCGCTCAACAAGCAAACCCGCTCGTCAGTCTGAACTAGCACCCGGGTAAATTTGGACCGCTTCTAATATAGGACTCCGTGCTAACGAACGGATGCATAATCGGTTTATTTCATAGCCACCTGAGATTAACCATGAATCTCACAAACAACTGAGAGCGTTAAACGATGGTAGTCTCAGGAAAAAACAACCAACTGTGATTGGGTTGTGTGCACTCTAGTTGGGTAAATCTCTGCATAATCTTTCTGCTAAGTACGGAGGAAACGCTTGCTTGTATGAAACGTTTCCGTTTTAAAACAAGAGATGCTCCATCGTTTCAGGAGGGCTTGGTAAACAATC
>NW_008764812.1:0-506 GCF_000715545.1 Opisthorchis viverrini
AATCTCTCGGTTTTGATGTCCCCAGGCAAAACCGGGCGAAAGTGGTTGTGGGCTTTCGATGAGTTTTGAGTGACCTTATGAGTACTGCAATCCAAAAAATATATTGGTTATGGGCTGTTCAGCAAACTTGTGATTGGTGTTGAATCTAGAAAACACATCGATGTCTTGAATACCGCCTCTTCTGAGACGTACGATTGTCTCTGATTAGCATCTGAAAAGTATGCCGATCGGGGGACTCAGCCGAGTCTCCCGTTAACTTCATCCCGGTTCGAAAACTCCAGAAAACTGAAGGGTTACTGTTAGTCATCGACAAACTGGCAAAGAACCAACTCTCTGTGGATAGAGATGTTACCCGAAACGGGGCAAACAAGCATCGGGTTTTCCTCATATTCTGACCACCCTCAGAGACGGTAACGGCTGGCTTGAATCTGAGTCTGGTATTTCACTAAGGGTGAGTGTTTCACTTTGAGAAGAACATCTTACTTTATTTTTCGTTCTGTTCTATC
>NW_008764813.1:0-506 GCF_000715545.1 Opisthorchis viverrini
TTTTTGTTTATTACCAATGATAATTAGCTGCCCCTGTTGACTTCTGTCGTATGCTGAGGGCGTTACACTGTCGGCAAGTACCTTAGGAGTTCCGGACCCACCTCATCTGGGATTTTCATTTACGACATGTGAACGTTCATGCAGAGTTGACGCATAAACATCAAGGGCAAACATATACATTTTGGCATTGTGAATCAATCTGGTCTCGGGCTGCAACCATTTCGGTACGCATCTAATTTTCTGACGTGTTTTATCTGGAATCATGATAAAGACACCAAAGCCTATATAGGTGTTTAAATTCCTGTTTTTTTGATTTAAAATGTCAGGTAGTGACATCATATAACCAGGCAGCATTTGAGTGACCATATATATTATGAGCCTTTCCATAACTGGTAACGCGTGGTATTATTGGAAAATGGGTTTCAGAATCAAACATATTTGACAGCATTAGGGCTTTTTATTGTAGGCTAAGTTCAATAACTATGGTGCCTCGTAGAATAATTTCC
>NW_008764814.1:0-506 GCF_000715545.1 Opisthorchis viverrini
CCCGTGGTTATTCTAGTTGCTTACGTCAGCATTAATGTAAGCTATGAGTAAAAAAGGGATGTATTTTTCGAATGACTTTGGTGTTGTGGGTTCGTCGAGGGATTCCGCAGGAAGCGCAAAAGTAATATAATATCGCAGTTAGTGTTTGTCTTTTTGTCTGGTTTGAGATTCCTTTGGATGTAATGCACAGATCGGGTTGAATGGATGACGCCCAAACAGGACATCCACAGAACGTATTATCGCAGATCGAAGCTTGGAGGGATGAGATCAATACGGCCTTGAGAGTTATAACAACAATCGTCCAGCTGATATACACTTTCTGTGCCTAGTTGCCATGTCATCCGAAGGAAACACGAGGCATGGTCCCTGCCAGAAACATAATTCAGACAGGCAGAACTGCACAATTCCAATGATTCTAGCTGTATTGCTTACTTCGATGTTTTTTACTACCTTGTTTCCTGAAATTCTGAAACAATAAATTCTCAATCGATACCACGGTTGTTCCA
>NW_008764815.1:0-506 GCF_000715545.1 Opisthorchis viverrini
TGCTGTAGACTACACCAGAATAGAAGGCGCAAAGACAATGTGTGAGATTTGCGTGGGTGTTTCTCAACAACAGACAGACCTCGTGGGCGCTGACTGCGATGTACCTTCGAGACCATCTTAACACGTGATTTGCTTCAACATTGATTACCTGTGAGAGTGCTCTCTTGTTCCTAATTTTTATTGCTGTCTGAGCTCCGTCATTATTTTACTCGTATTTGTGACGAATAAATATGTAAGAAAAAGTGTTTTGATGAATTTTTTCAGGCTTGATCTGAACAGCAATTTTCCTCTTTTGTCCTAGCTACTTTGATGCAGCGTAGAACGTGGCATTCGGAACCCTGATAATTTTTGGAGCAAACCATTGAGTTTTCAATGTTATTCATCGAAGTTTTCCCGGAGACTCAGCTGATTCTTCCCTCCTCTGGTACCAATTGTCCATATTATCCGCAATGCGGGTACTTAAACTATGTGAAATTCTTTTTTGAGTGTTTCTGAATTTGAAGTAT
>NW_008764816.1:0-506 GCF_000715545.1 Opisthorchis viverrini
GACCCATGAATTCACCACCGACTTGAAAAGAGCAAGTGGCAATCCATGGAGACCAAAAGAACGACGACGTTTGAGTATCTATACACATTTGGAAACATCGCAGGCTATAGGGAGCTCCACGTTTTCTTCACAGACCGGCTTCACGGATTCGAGGTAACAGGCGGCCAACTGAATTGTTGTGCGAGATACTCTGTCCATCGGTTCAAACTGAAGGACCAGGAGACTATGTCTCTCATATCGCTGTGCGCTGAGCAACCTAGAGTGATAAACTCTGCAAGCGTTTAAGTGAAACCACCTACTGCAGCTCAGTAAGTTAGACATATGCACGAACTGCCAGACCACGATGATGTCCAGTCCGTTTGCAGCAGAGTTGAGACTCTTTCGAGTAGCAATGCCATGGCGGGAAACGGTTGGCCTTTGAGATGTTTATCTTCAGTCCAATTCGCCGCGAAGTTACCAGCCGATATAACATTAATTTAGCACCGGTTGCGAGCAGTGAAATCACC
>NW_008764817.1:0-506 GCF_000715545.1 Opisthorchis viverrini
TCAAAGAACCGACACTAGTGACTCATTCTTCGATAGATGAGTGGGGATTTTTCCCTACTCAGTTCAGGCATAAATCCGAGACCTATAGGTTGTAAACAAACAGCAGTTGAGGACCATGCTGACGGGGCCATACTATCGAAATTGACAGCTGACACTACGTTCATAGTTACAGTTGGGTCACATAGTGGTGATGACCGGCGACGAGAGGTTAAAATTTTGCCTGAGTGGGGGAAAAGCTTGCTGAATTATTCCAACATTCATCCAGTCTAGATGAAAGTGGAAGATATTCAGATGTGCTTAAGGAGCAGAACCAATGTGTAGTCCCAGCGATAAGAGCAAGTGCGTACTGAATGAACCTGTGAAACTGTCTGGATTTCGACCCTACGGTCTCATGCCAGGCTATTTTTCACAAGAAACAAAACCCAGTTTCATTAGGACATTCACTGACTGTTTTTGCTCCATCCATATTTTTGTAGCATCTACATGGAGCAACACGTCAGGAAACG
>NW_008764818.1:0-506 GCF_000715545.1 Opisthorchis viverrini
CGATCAGCGTCTAGTCTACCTTCCTGGGTGGTCATGTCATCAGCAGCCACAATGCTGTCTGAGCTTTCAGCCTGAAGCAGTAGAGTGCCGAGGGCGTCATACAAAATCTTTCTGTTGGATTCATGGCTGCAGTCTGCTGAGTTGTAGGTAGACACAATAGGAAAGGTGTGATGGAACTTAATTTCTCGAGATTGCTTCACAGACAAACCGTGCGTGGGTGACAATCAGTGGTTGTCCAATTGGCTGGTGGTGATTGTGCTTAGCCGCTCACCAAAATGAGCACCTCGGCGTATACAGCTGCGGCGACCTCCTCATCACGTGTACTGCGTTGCCGAGTACTTCATCACAGATAGGCGCAGCCAGTTTGATGAAAGCAGTTTCTTCCCCAAGGCTTGTTTCTGACTGCCAGCATAACCAATTAGAAGCGAGTATAAGCCACATTTTGTGCCCCTTGAATCTGCGGGAGAACAGGAAAGCAACGAGAACTTTGCCTTTTAAGATTTGGA
>NW_008764819.1:0-506 GCF_000715545.1 Opisthorchis viverrini
GATAAGTCCATTTTTGAATTAAGTTCTATGAGCATATGAATATTTTCTATAACATATATTGGATCTTAAACTGGTGACATTCTCATATGGAACTTGCTATGTAAACAAGACTTGAACAATGGTTCTTCATTAGAGGCGGTGCAAAGCAAATGTTTGCAGCTGTTTCCTTATGGTGCGGAAATTTAGCAATATCTCCTGCAGTAAAAATATGTTTGCACTATCTGTCTTGCTCAACATATCATCACACGTGGGACCTCAAATAATATATGACTGATGCTGATACCATCGTGATCAGATAATCAAAGCAGACACAATGCATGGTTTTCTGACTGATTCATTGGATACATCGCTTGACAGAAAGGCTGACGGACTCACAATTTTCATTTATTAGAAAATCCAAGTGATTTTATTTTCCACCTAAATTTCATGTAATCACATTCGTACTGAAGGACATTCTACATACACAGCATTCACAAAATCAAATCATCTACTAATCTCTGCAAGTA
>NW_008764820.1:0-506 GCF_000715545.1 Opisthorchis viverrini
TTCTTATACGTTCCATTCATAAGGGTTGACAGAGGTTATTCTTTACATCTTTGTCTGCTGCTAACATCTACTTAACGTAGTATCAGTGCTGTCGGATACCTTGTGCAAACTAAGCACTGTTGGTTTGGCACTCCCCCTTCTGTGCATACTTCGGCCAATCCGGTTGCAACTCTTTACTTTACGGATTTCCAGTAATAGTGGGGTAGTTATAAAAAGTGAACGGCTAAGACCCTTGCAAGGATGCATTTCATCAGATCGCAGCCAAGTTATATCAGATTTTGTGTGTTATACACCCTTGTAGACCAGAGCCTTAAGATTTGGGATTGCTCTAGAATTTCCACTCTCTTAATATCCTCGTGAAACTTTAAGCTAGCAATCTTGAGGCCGCTGACCATTCTACGCGTCTTGGCAATTGCATGGACTACTACCAAATTATCAGAATGAACTCGCTGTTCACGTTAGCATGGTTTAAATAAACTGGCTGTCAGCCCAAGCAGTTTTAATAA
>NW_008764821.1:0-506 GCF_000715545.1 Opisthorchis viverrini
AATCATTCGCCTTATTTTGGCTGAGTATAAAGTGGCGTAAGTAAGTTTTAAAACTTATTTAGCTAAAGCTGCGTGGCGCCGAAATCTCATCTATTATCCACTATCATCAAATTGGCGCATGACGAAAATTCCAGTGCGTTCTGGATGCAAGAACTTCAAGCCAATAGTATGGGAGCTTGGTTTTCGATCGCGTGTAGCTGAGAGCTTGTAGTGAATTCGCAGTTAGAGCAGACAGAGACACGCGTATTCTTCGGTCACGAAAACTACAGCACGTGTTCACATCCTAACAACCCTTTGAGCAACAAATCTTCATAATCCGATATCGCTCATTTTCATAGATTTTCCGTTTTAGCAACTGAAATTTTAGTGGGCATATATAGTGCCTAATTTTAAATGCCACCGACACTCATCCACAACGCTAGGTACTCTTTTTTCAGACACTGATTACTTGTATAGGCGCGAGGAATACATCGATTTATTCTTAAACGAGGTCAAATGGACAATCA
>NW_008764822.1:0-506 GCF_000715545.1 Opisthorchis viverrini
TAAAGCGCAGGGTAAGTGCAGGTCACCTCACGGGCGTTGGTCAGGTACGTGGTGATTTCGTTAGTTTTCTTCGGAATCTCAAAGCACTTTTTGACAAACCAAGTAAAATTGTCATGAACAGAAAACTTTACTTAAATATGAATGTCATAAATATATTTTCGTTTGTGATTTACCTTTTAAGAAATAGAATATTCACCTCAAGCGTTACCTCCAAATGCAAACGCCTAGCTATGAACCAAGGCCATTGGGTCCACATCGGGTGGTATGTTACGGATTTGTTTAGCTGTTTCCAATGTTCCTACACCGAAGCAATCACAACAGGTGGCTCTCGTTTATACGCTGGTTTCGCTTTGCATTGATGTAAACTGTCTGTCAGAACGAAAGAGACAGGACGCAAGTGCTGCAACTAAACTGACTGCCCCTATCTTCCAGGTTTCAGCTGGGCTACTCTGGCTATACAGAGACCTATGCGGTTGAATAGGTCAGGGTGGGTATTGTGTTGGGCC
>NW_008764823.1:0-506 GCF_000715545.1 Opisthorchis viverrini
GGTTTAATCGAATTCCCTTCTATGTAGTGGTGTATGTGGATTATGGCAATGTGGTGACGGCACAAGGTCTTCACCGGGTGATATGACAGAAGTGCACAAAACACTCATTTGCCAATTAAGTTGGTTACTCGATTCGGCAGGAAACGCAAATAAAATTTTTCTGACTATCTCGTTTGAAGTATTTTCTAGTTGGGTGTGCTGTGAAATGCACGCTTCATATTCTCAGTTTTAGCAGTTTTCACGAAACCAGTTTTCACAAACCAATACTACCGGGTCCGGAGTTCCACTAATCGTACTTTTCAATTAGACAAACACTCAGTTAAAGTCGGTTTGCTGTTAACAGGATACTTAGTCAAATTTGTAAAATACGACTTGAATGTTCGGACGCTCGGACACGAGACCCATCTAATGAGTGAAGGCATGGTGGAACTACTAGGGTTCTACCTAAACTTTTTTTCTAAACCACACGGGGCTTGCTGATAGCTTACGTTACGTGTAGGTTATTT
>NW_008764824.1:0-506 GCF_000715545.1 Opisthorchis viverrini
GGGAGGGAATGGTAATTAGTAAACTGTGAATTCGGAATTTTCCGAGCGGCCAGTACAAGGTAGAAGTGGATGAATTCTGAGCTCAAGATAGTTTGGTAATTGAGGCCGGAAGGTCGATGGTTCGAACCCAACCCACGGCACCATGGCGGCACCTAAACCCTTGTGCTTTCTTCGGGTAGCATGGCAGCTATGAACTGAAAGGATATTACAGCCGGAGGAAAAACAATCCAATCGCGTATCGTCCTGATGCGATCGCATGATACTCAGGTTCCAAGTTTGTGCCCTTAACCGTCTATTTGAACGCGCGTCCGTTGCTGCCGTTCAATGGGGTTTCACTATCCTGATTGTGTACAGTCCAAGGTAAAGCTTGCCTTGACTTTGCGAGGTACGCCGATGGATGTATCGTCCTTTTCTGGTGCATTTTTTAATCTGTTCTGACAACAGTTGTCTTCTTGACTTGGCCGGGTCCTCTAAATATGTCGGCCAAGAGATGAAAGACACAGCAC
>NW_008764825.1:0-506 GCF_000715545.1 Opisthorchis viverrini
GCGTTGCTTTAGCACCTGACGGAGCGTGATGATGTGGCCGATGCAGCCTCTACCAGGTCAAAATCCAACTTGATGCTTACGCGTCCAGGTCTCGCGTGCCACCGCTAGATGGCACAGAATCAGTGACGCTAGAAACATTTTTACTATGGGAGTCAAACTGACATTCCTGTAGTTACTGCATTCAATGCGAGTAGTCTTTTTGAAACTAGGCACACTCTTCGTTTCATATCAGTTATCTGGCACGGTCTGTTTCCCTCAGATAGATGCAGATAGTTTAGACCTGAGGAATCCAACATGAACTTGAACAAAGCAGGTGGAAGGTTCTCAGGATCAGCAGCTTGAGTAGAGATATATACTCGGCCAAAGGGGGCCCCATATTCACACTCCACCTTTCTCTTGAGGTTGGTCCGTCCGGATTTGAGGTGGCAGGTGGCCAAATAGATTGTCGTTCGAATTGCCCTGCCCAAAGGTTCAAATATTATTCTTTGGTGGATACCAGAAAGCCA
>NW_008764826.1:0-506 GCF_000715545.1 Opisthorchis viverrini
GCGCTCTAACCACTTGAGCGATCTCGCCAGTATACATCGTAATAAGTAATAATTAGCTTTCATTTCGACAGTCTAAATGAAAAGGGTATAAGTGAAAAATTCATCCTAAACAGAGTGCGTACTAACTCGACACTGTTTGTAGGCGCTAACCAGAGAGTCTTTTCAGAAAACCAAATGGAAGTCAGGGTTAGCAATGGAAGTAGCCGAAGGAATTGCCTTCACAGCTAGAGGAATGAAACAGTTCGGGGTTATCGTTTGATATACGGGAAACCATTTCATCTATTGTTGGTGTGTGACACAGGTGAGTACACCAGGGTCTTAGAAATGAAACCTACTTGAAGGGGAACCACTTCTTTGGAAGGTCCGCAACAAAGGTTGCTGTCGAAGAAAGCGGGTGCTGTTCACACAAACAGCCAGAACAGCCCACGTTCTACAGGTGAAAAATACTCTGACCCGATTGAGTAGTCATCGTTTTTGAAAAGTTTGGTGACAATCGGTAGACTTAT
>NW_008764827.1:0-506 GCF_000715545.1 Opisthorchis viverrini
GAAGCATCGGTGTGGAACACTGCTCTCATGCTGTCGGTGATAATGATTATTTTCAATCAGGTCACACCCAGTTCACCACGAAGAATCGGTTCAAGGGATATTCTTCGTCCCTATGATATCTTGGTGCACTTTCCTCCCTGTTATCCTTATAGACTAACAGACAGTTGCAGGCTGCTTCTTGAGTACGTCCACATAGCTGTCTACTCGGGAGGCAAGAAAGCTGCGGCCCTCATTAAGTATATCCTATGATCTATTACGAGGATGGTTGCCGACTTCACCCGTTGACTATGAAACACGTTTAGGAATACTCGTGCCATTTCCTCTAAGCGGTCGTCCCCTACAGAGAAGCCTGATGTCTGTGCCTTGTGTGAGCAAGGTTTAGTCGATGATTTCTATACTGCTGACCCCACAAATACTCTGCAGGGACACGGTAAGAGGCGTTAAAAGCTTAGAGCAGCGCCATTGTTAGAGTCTCATTCCTGGTAGGAGGGCGAGATGGTTCACTG
>NW_008764828.1:0-506 GCF_000715545.1 Opisthorchis viverrini
CATCAAAGAATTTTGAACAACATTGTGAGAAGCGTGTTGCGCCTAGATAACAACCTTGGGAAGAGTTTTTCCGCAAGATAAATGTACAGTGCTTATTTTGGACGGTTATAGCACTGGTATTAAATAGCATATTGAGAGATGTCAATGAAAGTCTTTTACAGCACATCAGTCTGCTGTACAACTCATGAAGTTGTGGTTAAATCGAAACGATCTTTCCATGCTCCATCAAGTTGTTTTTTGGATGGTATGTCTACCCACGTTGTCCACTACACTTGTCACAATTTCAACGAACTAAACGTACTGGACAGAAGGGACAACTGGCAGCCTGAACGCCTAGTGTACTTGATTGAAAAGATGTTCCACTTTTTGGTACGTCTAAGGCACACTTCACCAATGTTCCATTTCAATGTTCCAATTTAAACTATGCTGGTCGCTTAAAACCAGTGATAACACATCCGAGGTGGATGTCGTTCTTAACTGAGAATCTTTCAAAATGTTTGTTGCTA
>NW_008764829.1:0-506 GCF_000715545.1 Opisthorchis viverrini
AAACTTGGGCAAAAGCCTCAATCCCGTGTGTCAGTCCGTGAATCCATGGCAGACACTGTATACTACACGGCCTGTTGTAGTTGATCCCACTTTGAATAAAACACGCTGTTCAACGGTTTTGAACCTTTTTGGGCATTTGATACACTTTTTCTGCCATGTTATGGTTCTTATGGTAAAAACACAAGCTCGAGGTGATCAAACCGAGAACAGAATTGAAGCATTGTTGTCATTGCATAAACTGGGTCGAATGTGGCTTGTAAATCCAGTAATACTAGAAGCCTATGTCGTTTATATGTGCGGCGGTACCATACCACTCGATGCGGTGTGTAGATTTGGTCGATGAACCCTTACAACGCCAGAATTTCTCTCTCCTTACTCGAGTTAATGCTCCACTAACCATCAGAACGCGGCAAAGGACAAGTAACGCCCAATTTTTTACTACTGTGTTCAAGCTAATCCCCTGTGATTACCGCACTCACTACAGGCCCTTTTTGGGATTAACACTA
>NW_008764830.1:0-506 GCF_000715545.1 Opisthorchis viverrini
ACAGGAGATTCAGTTGGGATTCAGGTGAGTAAAGGCCTAATTGGTATGCAAGTGAGTGAGATCAAGAGCGTTTTCTTACCTGCTCAGGTGTTGTAGTCCAACAAACTCATATCCCACTCACCTAGATGGTGCGTCATTCAACGTCATCCCACTCAAAATCTGCGAGACAGCCCAATGCTGCTTCCGTAACACATTCATTGAAGCAGCATCTGTACATCTGCCCATCAAAAAGTCGCTATTTCTAAAATCGAAATCTCCATCGATCAAATGGCCGTCTCCCAAACTTTTCTTTGATCCTGTCACTGATAACAACAAAAGAAAATAATTATTTTTCAGCTGTGACATCATTTTTTGCTTAGATGCCATCCCAACCGAGGCAAGTTTGTGGACTGCGGCACTGGTAGGTTGCCCAAGACTAGAAAAGAGCAGTCAAGATACCGATGACGGGTTCGAACCAAGGACCTTCCTGTTAGTAAGCTCGTACCTTAACCACTGAGAGCTGGTGA
>NW_008764831.1:0-506 GCF_000715545.1 Opisthorchis viverrini
TAAAACATTGGTCATGTATACATATTTATTGGATCCCGTTTTTATCTTGGTTAAGGAAATTTATAAACACTTGGAGAGCTGGCCTGAAAATGCGAGGGGGCAACCAAAGGATTCCATGAGCGTATTCGGGAATCAAGCTTACAGTAACGAGGCTTTAATTACACCCGGCAATTTGAAAAACATCCAGCCAGCTGTTGTAATAAAATGCTGACACAGGGGAAGAATGATGTTCTCAATTTCTTTTACTTAAGTTCAGTCTCAAATTATCAGCCATCATCTACACAGAGCGAAATCAGTTTTCGGGACCAAAATCCAACTGATCCAGGAAGAACTTTGTCTTTGGCGAACAGGCGCACACTACAGATTTTAGTCCCTGAGGTTTCCCCTCTGTTTCGACGTTGGTTCAATCTGTTACTTGTTAACCCTACAAAACGTTCCCGAAATTTCAAAAAGGTTGACGATCACACACGCTACCACTGCTGCATAATCTTGTTGCTTTTTAATAC
>NW_008764832.1:0-506 GCF_000715545.1 Opisthorchis viverrini
CGGGTTGCCTTACTTGCTGAATACAGCAGAGCTACTGATGCAGCCCCCTTCTCTCTCTTTCACAATTTCTCTTCCTCTCTTCCCACCCCATTAATAACCCTCCTTGTAGGGCATTGGTTTTGCCAGCAGCGTCTGCGCGTCATCCTCAAGCAGCTCGAAATCAATCAACAAGCCTCGGTGTCCGGTCTACCTGAATACCCCGTTGCGGCGAGCTAAAAGCTCCGATATCATTACCGGAAACCTGAACGCACAGGTAGGTGGGCCTAGCATATCTGAGACTCAGTTAGGCGGTCGACATGAATTGGACTCGGTGGGAATTGGCGAAACATTGCTTCGGCTGTGTTGACCGCAGAGTACATCTATGCAGTCCCAACTTCCGAAATAGCCAAAGTGTTCTGGCCACATGGTGTAATCCGACGGCGTGCCGGCTACGAACCCAAACTGACTACATTGCCACCAGTCACCGATGGTGCGGACCAATAACTGACTGTCGCTCGTTTTGGAAC
>NW_008764833.1:0-506 GCF_000715545.1 Opisthorchis viverrini
CGCCGTCGCATACGAAATCAGTCTTGTGTTCAGTAAGCAACCTCATTGGGTGTGCTTCGGTCACTACAAGTAGATAGAAGCGAACAGAAGTGGCATGTCAGCTCTTCGCCTTGATTTGGGGTTGACCAGGTTCAGATAGCATTCCTTATTGAGCCCATGGCGCACACAGTACAGTCGTTCGGCAAACCAATCGCTTGTTTTAACACGTCGGCGGGACCTGACGAAACTGTTACAAGTATCCACGTTGGAGGTCACATGAACAAATAAGTTCCTGTGCCCACTGTTGAGGCGAAGCCGGCAAGCACAAACCACTTGTTACGTCTTGCCGTTCATTGACGTGACCTCGTTCGCATGTATATCGCGTGAAGTCTGCTAACAGGGCATACTTAGTTGTACGTGGTTGAACAGTCCCCCCTCTATTCTGGCACAACTATTCATATTAGTCCACGCCCCATGTGTGGAGAAGGAGAAAGAGGTAGATATGAACGTGAACGTGGGATACGTCT
>NW_008764834.1:0-506 GCF_000715545.1 Opisthorchis viverrini
CAAGATGGACAACTTCAAGGCAGACTAAAGATAAACAGATGCTGTCCGAATGTCTCCGGTCACAGTTCAAATCGCAGCATTGACTAAGGCTGAAATCTGTCACACATTGATTGTCGGATTGACCCAGTTTGGCTGTCTCGAATCTTGTTATCACGCAACACGAGAGGTTAGCGATGTGCGAAGAGCTGTTGATCAAATTAAACCAGCCACAAGTATGTGGCAAAATAGTGTTGTTTACTTTGGGATAAATCAGTAACCTGCACACATCAATCAGCGTCTGTTAATCAATATTTCCGGTCTTCAATTTATGTTACTCGCATGTTTTATATCTGCCAGTGTAGAGAATGAAGCCGATGGTGACATACCGGAACACGTGTCTCCCGGTGAACTCTAGCCAAGCCTAGCAGCTACCCGGAATTCACGTCCGTTAAGCTTGTCTTATCCCAACCTTTCAATCATTCTGCCCAGTGGCAAGTCAATCGAAGTTGTTGGCGATGTTGCGGAAA
>NW_008764835.1:0-506 GCF_000715545.1 Opisthorchis viverrini
AGAAATGGTTTGAAAGTGTGAGAAGAACAAGGGAGCAATTATTTAGGTTCGAAACGGGCATTTAATTAAGCTTTTCAGTTAGTAAATATAGTGAGAGCGGAAGACGAACATCCACTCCGCGAAGTACTCTGCTACCGGCGGATTAGTCCCAGAGAAATTGGTCAAACGCAAACTACTCAAAATTGGTAAGTAGCGTCAAATATCTCCGCTGACTGTCACGCAGAGTGGGGGCGGTTTCACCCCAGAGTGAGTCCACGGGTACGAACAGCTAGACAGAAAAGGGAATAAAAGATACATACATACCTGGTGCGTCACCGCCAGATCCATGATTAGTGGATGAATGTCGCTCTTTGGGTAGCAGGTCCACGGGAATTGAATTCAGCATCTCGGAAAACCGTATTTCAGCTTCTTCACGAGTGACGTAGAGAGGATCAAAGGTCTCATCCAATAAACGCTCCGAATCCAGAGTTTCATACGGAAGACTGTGACAAGTGACAGAAAACAAG
>NW_008764836.1:0-506 GCF_000715545.1 Opisthorchis viverrini
AGTTTCTAACCCGTAAAATCAACTGAGTGAATACTTGTTATTCTATGACTAAATTACGTCGCATCCATTAGTTCCAACAAGTTGTTTGAAACAATTACCTTTTCAGACAGTCTACAATCGCCACATTTTATCTTTATGAACGGGGGTGGAAGTTAACCTGGCGAAGAAACAACTACCACCCCTTCATGGCTAATTGTTGCATACCAACGTTTGTTTACACAATAATAGGCAGAAATGAAGCCCGGCATTTTCCATGTGGCGTAACTTCTGTGACTTGAAGACAAAGTTAACGGAAGTTGACAAATGTCTGCTTGATAGGTATTTTCTGTCATTGATTTTCGTACCACTTTTTGCGATTAACTAACACGATGGATGACAGATGTTTTCATTGGTTCCGTGTGCACTCCCTGCGGATTCATGTGCGTTGAAAAGCAATTCAATTCTTTTTCTGTTTTGCAGTACTCATCTTCTAGTTTCAACTGTGACCGATAAATAGCCCACTGCCA
>NW_008764837.1:0-506 GCF_000715545.1 Opisthorchis viverrini
ACTTAGACAGGGGGACAATCAGGGTCCTTACACTCTGGCTCAAAATCTTGACGGCTAGGCAGCGGTTTTGGGCCGCAAATGCAAGTATATTACCATCCTTACGGAGCACGTCACCAGGCGAGTTCCAGCCCCAACCGTGAGGGCCAGGAGAGTGTTTTCGTCGGACCCCTTCCTATCGACCAACTGTATGAGTGTCACGCTGGCACCCCACAGTATAGCTCATTCGGTCGCCGAGGTACACAAACCGAAACACCACGGTAAAATTCGGTCTGTTCATGACGGAGTTTTTCCTGGTGCCATTATTTGTGCGGTAAACGTGCAACATGATATCGCTTATCGCGTCCTTTGCGTGACTGAGCTCCCCACGGGAACGAGGTCACACTTATGGCCAGCGTATCTAGTGGCACGCCATCAGACACTGTTTCTCCGACTGATTTTTGCCTTCGCTCTTTACCAGAAGGGTAAGAATCTGGCATCGTGAAGCCTTCAGAAAGCCGGAGCAAAAT
>NW_008764838.1:0-506 GCF_000715545.1 Opisthorchis viverrini
GGCATTATCATCATCATCAAAGACAGCAATAATGCCTCACTGCCGTCAACAGTGTACAGTTAGTAGAAGCGACAGGCAGTAGAAGATAAGCTTATATGGGGTGAACTAACTGTTTGAAATGTTGATGCTACAACAACGTGTTAATGTAAAAGATGTGCAGTTGAAAACATATTCAGCTGACTTCGGATTGGACCCACTCCACGTGAGTTACCATATACTCACAGCTGATGCACCAATGGAAAACATAGACAATGTGTTGCGATCAGCTGGTTTGTTAAGCATCTATTTGCGAATTAACTTGGTATCATGACAAACAGCTGAGTCTTATCAGAATCATTCGTTTAATATATGTTTTGCACGAATATACTGCATGGTGGGATCTGCGTACTTCAGGTGAAATCCATGCATTTCCTAACACCAGATCAGTTTGCAAAATCAACATTTGTGCAGTTTGGTAACCAGGTAGAAATAAGATTGCTGAAGTTACCGAGAAGTTGACCCACCCG
>NW_008764839.1:0-506 GCF_000715545.1 Opisthorchis viverrini
AGTGGTGCTCTGTCCTGTCTAACTGCAAACTAATCACACTGCCACTAGTGCCTGGAAGAATTTTCGTCAGGTGCATGCTGCATGTCGATCAGAGAGTCCTCATTAACAAGGTCAATGGTTTGCACACTAACCGATGTAGAAATTGGGAATTTCATCAAAGCTAATATTGCGGATCTGTGCGGCTTATCAGTGGCCCCAGTAACTATGGCTTTGGTGATAAAACGAAACAACCAAACTCCGATAGCAAAAAACATACAAATTATGGGCTTAACGTCTGTGGTCAGTCGGTGTTGGTCTCTTCTCCACTCAACATATCTTTTGGAAGGGGTTATGTCTAAAGAGTAGATGTGACGGAAGCTTTTTCGTGGATCTGTGGAAAGAGCGGTAAGTATATTTGGACTAGTGAAATGCACAAGTGTGCGCTCGGTAATTGTGAGCATTTTTATTCTGGTTAAACTTGGACCAATTATCGTACAAAGAAGGCATCAGCTGAATAACTAGCATAG
>NW_008764840.1:0-506 GCF_000715545.1 Opisthorchis viverrini
GTAAGTTATGAAACATGGAGAGCAGTACTGTTCGCGTGAGCGAAATCTATTAAGACATTTCGCTCCCCGAAGTTTCAGGGGCAGGCAGAGAAAGTTCAAGGAGCATGTCAATAACAGAATCGAAGAAAAATGGCGATGGAGTTCTGCTTAGTCTTACAAGACAGTACGTGGTAGACTTGCCCATGTGAACTTGCTTGCTGTCTACCTGTACACGCCCACAAGATTTTACATACGGTGTCCCCAAAAGAGGGTTGTTCTTCAGTCCGTTTTCCGAACCAGCAAAGTGAGCTCTGTCAATAGGATCATTTTTTGGATAAGACCAAGTTGTGTGCATTTTAAAAACACAATTAACATGCTGATCGCTGTCGAAAATAGGGATTACACCATCCTGAGGACAGAACCAACTTAAGAATCTAAATGTTGACCGCGTGTTTGTAAATCCACTTGTGTGGCCTGGTCACGAGGTTGCAAACGTCTCGTCATCAAACGGGGAGACATCATCAGTG
>NW_008764841.1:0-506 GCF_000715545.1 Opisthorchis viverrini
TAAATGATGGCGTCGAATAATAACCGACTGACACTTCTTTTGGGAAACTTGTGTGGATTCTGCAGCCGCTTCCTTCCCCATTTTTAGGAGCAATGGAAGGGTCGCAATACGAAGCGGACAGATCCCGAAGTCAAACAAATTTATCGGGATCATCTGGGCTGTCGAACTGCTATATCGTTTGATGTCAGTGTGAAAAAGGTTGCCGAATCTTTGCACGCTGTCGAGAGTTTCGACGGCGGCACAGTAACGCTAGTCTTACCCATTTACTGGATATCGGGCAGAATAGTGGCACTACTTGAGTCTCAGAAGAATGTTCCCGTCTTTACCGAACGTAATTTAATCCAGTGAACTATCAGACTTCGAGTGGAAACCAGCGTACGTGCCCACCGTGAAGCCTGGTTGTAGGGAATAAGAAAGGTACGCAGTAAAAGCAACAACTTCCACGAATTATCGCCCTTGGTTGCTTGACATGACCATCTGTCAGGGTCAATAACCCTTTGTCTCAT
>NW_008764842.1:0-506 GCF_000715545.1 Opisthorchis viverrini
CTGTCATTTGGACAGCCCTGACAAAATTGTTCTGGTTAGTGAAGTGGGTTCGGATTTCGCTCTCATTAGAGGTCATCAGCAGGCCACGCCGTGATTCAAGCACAGAATGTCTTGAGTGTGAGCTCGGTATGTAACGACTATTTGACTAGTGCATGCTGAGTGCACCTGAGTTGTCACGTCTGAACAGGCAAACATGTTCACTCATGATCGACATGATTAGCTTGTCCAACTTCTGTGTCCAGTTAGATACGCCACCTTGAAAGACAATGTGGAAAGTTCCCGACCTGGCTGTTAGTTTATTTATCTCGGTAAAGAAGACAGGATAAATCTCAGGTTTTCTCTGAGAAGGCAGCCGGAATAACGCCGATCATTCATCTCACTTTCATTTCGGTCGACACGACATCAGTTCTGCTACGCAGTTAAGTGAATGGAAAGTCGATTGCACTACTCATAAGGTTGTCGCTAATTCTTCGACAATCCACGACCAGTTTCTTTCTTCTTGTGGC
>NW_008764843.1:0-506 GCF_000715545.1 Opisthorchis viverrini
AAGGCAGAGGGTGAAGCCAAATCTCTTGAATAATGATCATTCGGGATATTGAGGCTTGATTCCTGGGCCAAAATTACGATCACTTGTGAACCACTCCGTGTGAAACGTAATTCGATCTCACGATGTACAGGTTGACAGCGCGATTGATTGATTCTCGTCCTATGGTTCACAGCGAGATTTACACCTATAAATTTGGTGTGCGGTAAGCGAAAAAGGTGTGGAGCGGAAGTTCAGACCGAATCAACCAAGAAATTGTAACTTGTCAGCTACGTTAGAAAGATGAGTAGTTGGTTTAGAAAAAAGCATTCATGAATATATTGCCTACTTGTAAACCCGGTTCGAATCAACATTTCCAACAGCTAGCTATGAAATCCTGTCACATTCTAAGGAACTAAGTAAAGCCTATCCATACATGGTGTATTGATCTTAGCACAGGACGTGACGCTCAAAAAGCTAAGCTCGAACGACGAAAATGACGGTGTAACTGATAACCTGTTTCGTAGGAG
>NW_008764844.1:0-505 GCF_000715545.1 Opisthorchis viverrini
TCTAACTAGCAAAATGGAAATTTCTAGGCTCCTTTCAGCCCACTATCATGCATTAAATGATGGGCCAGAGTGAACAACTAACAAACCACTCAGATTGCTTTTGGACCCCGAAATCACCAAGTTATCGATTTTCACCCTCTTTCCCCCAAAACGTTTCAGGTTTGGTTCCAAAATCGTCGGGCCAAGTGGCGAAAGACCGAGAAAACCTGGGGCAAAAGTAGTATTATGGCCGAGTACGGTTTGTACGGAGCAATGGTACGACATTCGTTGCCCTTACCGAAAACGATCCTGAAGGCTGCTGTTGAAAACGACGGCGAATCCTGTGCCCGATGGTTGTTGGGTAAGTGTGATAAAAATTCTGGTCAGCTGTTTTCACCAAACTTCTTTTGTGCGGCAGCCAATCAGTTTTGTCCGGATTTTTTTCTCTTGGCTTGCGGACATACTGTTTTTCTTTTTTCTAATACAGAGAACAAACGTACCCCCAAGCAGTGGGATACCCCTCAAC
>NW_008764845.1:0-505 GCF_000715545.1 Opisthorchis viverrini
TTCCCGTGCTGGTTTAGAAGGGACCGCATCTACATCGGATAACGCCCACTGTATGTAACGCTGTCACTTTTATCCGCAATCCTCTATATCCACAAATCCCGCCAGTCGTGCTTCTGCTCTGACCGTAACATCATATTCATGCCTGCCAACATGCAACACACCAGTTTGGAATACACTATCATTATTACTGAGTATTACCAATTCCCATACATGGACACTGCGGAGTATAACCTCACAGCGCTCGTATCAACAGACAACAAAACGACACTCCGCCAGACAACCATTGGTGTCTTTCTCGGTGTGAACCCTTGATCATTTTGCAAGGACTTCTGCCAGTAACCTTGCCTGCACCTTGTTGTATGCAGATACACCAAGCACCAGGTGAAAATTGCCAAGACCAATAAAAGTTACCCTGTACGCAGCAATGATGCTGAAAAACTCACTTTGGATTGGTGGAGCGAGGAGCATAGATTATCACAAGAAACAATACAACCCCGTTAGACAA
>NW_008764846.1:0-505 GCF_000715545.1 Opisthorchis viverrini
AACTTGATGCGCACAACTGATGGTGCGTGAAGAGGTTGGCTATTACTTAAAAATCTGACCCGTCTAAAGCTATCAATTTTACTCGATGGGTTGTCTTACAACAAACCGCAAACGGTATTGCTAACCCTCGGGAAGTTTGCCTTTTTTCGACACGCGGTTCCGCTAAAGCTGTTTACGGACGAGTTGCACGATCTTTTGATGCATATCAGTATTGTTGGTCACGAACTCAAACGGAGGCACTCATAACAGACCAGGTTTCCATTCCTAATTTTCTTTCGCAGTCTCTATTCCCAAGTTTGCAGACCTTCCGAAGCACTTGTTAACCCGCACTGAGCAGAAAGTTCAGCTAGCGCACAACCTGATTGTTGACGTGTACATAGATGCGATTACCGTCAAGCATGATTACACACCCAACTTTGGATTATTTGGAATCCGGAAGACGATTCTGATTATCTAATACCACTTTGGGATTTACCTACCCTCGGTTGTTAACAGACTTATATGC
>NW_008764847.1:0-505 GCF_000715545.1 Opisthorchis viverrini
AAGACCAAATCTCACCACACTATCAACATTTAGGAAAACAAACATGTGATTGACAAACCCGTACTTACCGTACTCCTTTCTTCTTCGGCACTACGCATCATCAGCTTGAGACCGAGCACTTCTGTCTCCAGCTGACACTTGTCAGACTCGGCCTCACGAACGTGTTGTCTGGCCAGTTTGAGCTCCTCATTGACAACTTGACCTGCCTTGAATTGAGCCTCGAACTGCTTTTGTAAATCAGTGACTTTTCCATGGAATACAGCACCGTTCTACAAGTTTCGAGGATTATTCGTATATTTATTCATCTGAACGCAGAATCGAATGGACATGAAGCCAGGAAATTTAAACAACCAAGGTTAATGTGGCGTCAAATCTAGCCCCAATGAGAGCTCTGTGTTAGACTACCGATTCAGTAGGTAGCGTGTTTTTGGCACACCAGTTTTTACCCTCCACGTCCTTGCCCAACTAACAACATGTAAGCTAGCCGTTACTGAATTGAAAGTTC
>NW_008764848.1:0-505 GCF_000715545.1 Opisthorchis viverrini
TAGGCACGGAAAGGGTGCTACCACTGAACGACACGAGGATAAAGTCGACTTTCATCAGACGGCTCTGGATTTTATTTTCCATCCCGAGATTGGCGAGGCAAATCTCATTTGGCAGCCCTCAAATTTGTATTCCAATACAGGTCACGGAGGCGGTGCAGTTCTGAGTTAGATGAAAGCTTCTTAGCTCACAGTATGACTCCTATCAGCTGCCGAGCTGGGATCTCTTGGTGGTAAGCACATGTTCGACTACACACTCGTTTCCGGAGTCCCCGGGTGGATCTTGATGCGTGGGCCAATCCAAACCAACCATTTTCTTAAAAATGAGATTTTTTTAGATCAAGAGTTGCCTGAAGTTTGCCTAAGTTCGAAAAAAAATCCGAGAGTGACTTTGAAAACGAAAACTGTAATCCCAGACTGTGTCCAAAGAGGATTTTTGGATATGCCAATTATGGGAGAACTGTAAGACGCACAAAGTGACCATTCTAGCGAATGTACACTCATTTGC
>NW_008764849.1:0-505 GCF_000715545.1 Opisthorchis viverrini
GTCTCAGAATATAGTCATCAGCACAAAGCTGCTGGAGAGCATTTTGCCTCCAATACATATAATATTGCAAAAGCAAGCTCGGGTGTTGGGACAACGTTTTGGAGGAAAGGAAAATAATTATTTTTAAGGAAAATGCTACAAATTATTTTTCCTTTCGTGACCCCTGATTGTGAAGCAGTTGCCTTTCACAAATATGCTGAACAATCCCAAATTTATTCCGGGTCATTTTTGCGCTGGCATAATTAGAGTCCTTCGGTATTCACTCACTCGAAAACCTGTGCGATTCCTCGTACAACGCCACACACTTGTCCACGTATTCGGATGCACCCAGCTATATTCCAACCGGAAAGAGAAAATTTGAGGGTAAAATGCCTGATATGATCAGGAGGTCAGCTGTCCGCAAAACACATCGGGAATTATTTGCACTACGTTGATGACCCACAATGAATGCTTCCGTGCTCATGCGCATTCAGATTCAAAATGTTGGGGCAGCGAAGCGGAATAT
>NW_008764850.1:0-505 GCF_000715545.1 Opisthorchis viverrini
CTTCCACCGATATTTTGTCTTTCTGGAGATACATCCAGGAACTAATCACTACGATTTTTCCCAAATTAATCTTCTAGAGACAAGTAAAATGGTCACCTCTTTGTCCAAATGATCTTCTGAATGTAGCATTCTTTAATCTCATCGGGTCTTAGCAACCGGAACCTTCTCTGAACTTCAGGATACAAACAGGGTCAGACGTTGGGGCGAGGGCATGTCCCTTACCGGACTGGACCAGCATATCGGAAATTCATCAGTCAGGAATGGATGAAAATGAACATCACTGGCATCAGTCGAATCAAGTCAGATGAACTAAGGTTCTAGACGTCCCTAAGTGAATTTTCTGTGTTATTTTACAATGGTATTATCTATGAAGGGTAGACCAAATTAATATACAATTGGAAGACATTTTCGATCGACTGAATAGTCATCGTTTCAAAGAGGTTTGGTAAATCTTTGATTCACCGTTTGTGTAACAAACCTCTTTGAATAGATAACTTGACATACC
>NW_008764851.1:0-505 GCF_000715545.1 Opisthorchis viverrini
TTTTTTCTGGCTGCTGGGATGGTGACATCTCAAAAGGAAGGTACATTCGTCTAAATAATTATTCATTGTTATCTATTCACTGGTCCTCACTAGTAGAGAAAAACAACTATAGATTGGTTGCGCCTATTCCGTGTAGAATGACCTTGTTTGCAAGATGAACCTTTGGTTGGAATTCTGAAACGTCCTCATAATGTTGGTAATGCAAAAACATCAGATGCTTGGCACTTGCTCGTGCTGCATCTCAGCGGTTGTGCAACTGTACGCCACGTCATCATTTAAAATAAGGACATATTTCTGCATCTAATATATTTTGAAAATTACGCTCTTGTGGGAACCTTTCTGTGTCCTGAAGATTAACTCCGTCCAGTCGTACGAATAACACAAAAATGTCTGCACTCTATTTTCAGAAAGTACCACTGTACTCCTGGCGCTGTCCACCAGAAGGTTTGGCAGTTGGTCGTTCTGAATACTTCTTAGAGCGCGTTTTCTGCCACTCTTCAAGAGG
>NW_008764852.1:0-505 GCF_000715545.1 Opisthorchis viverrini
AACTACAGTATAAAACGAAGGACACTGAACATGGAGCCGTACCGTACGAGCTGGGTTCAATTTTCCTTTAAGGTTTCTCCATGGTAATCCACCAACGAAGGAAGTGAAGATGTTCTAGGTTCTATGGGAAAGTGCAGTGGGTTGTCGATTCCCGGCAGACTCAGACAGTAATTCCTGGTTACTGAGAAAAGTGCTGTGGAATCCTTGGAGCAGTGTCTGCTCCCTGTAAACCTACCAACTTCAGTATCTATTGATGATTACTTCTCACTTGGGTTGTCCAGAGCAGAACGGTTGTACCATTGCTAACTGCTTCATTTAAGCTGCCCAATAACGATAACATTCATTTTAGCCTTGCAGACTGAATCAATGAACGTCTAATTCAAAAAAGATTTAGCTATCTCTGTGAACTCAGTCGTGGCCGAATTGATTAACGATACATTGTTGCCTGTTATTTCCGCAGTAGTACGGCGCCCAGAAAAGCATTGATCTAGGTCGCGAAGCAGAC
>NW_008764853.1:0-505 GCF_000715545.1 Opisthorchis viverrini
CGGAATTCGAGCAAAGAAGACCAGTTAGGCACTCCTATGAATGTTCATTAATTTAGGCACTGATTACGGGAATTAGGGATGATAGCTCAGTACCAAACTAATAGCAAGTGAGTCTCCTGGTGTATTACTGGATATTGTAATATCGTTACCACATTGGAAGCGAATAAGTACGATCAAGTGGCATTTTATTAGACACCGCTGATAATTGCAAGCAATGACGTCATGCTTCAAACTTTGCACCGTGACTACTGTGCGGTGCAATCATCCACAAATTTAGTCAAGTTTTGGTCCGTCTTATTGAGAAATCCCGCAGAGAAATAATGGACTATTAGGCGGCAAGATGGACTGAAATTATATGAAACGGCATCTAATTTGCCTTAATTTACCACATAAGATGCAGCACCTCTGAAGCAAGCAACACCGATGAAATATTAAATTGGCAAGCAAAGTGTAGCCAGTCATGCCAGACAGGTTTTCAGTTGCCGACCGTATATCGAACCCCCAA
>NW_008764854.1:0-505 GCF_000715545.1 Opisthorchis viverrini
GATGAACCAAAGTGTGAGGAAAGACTAGATTTGGATATCAGTAGAGAGTGGAACTGGGGAATTCTGGAAATCTGTTTTGGGGAAAACTATCTTGAGAACCAAGAGAGTTAACCAGTAGTAAGACGCCAACCCCTGCGGGAATGTTCCAAGTGAGTTTACACCCAGCTGCAGAATTAACAAGACGATGAAATTTTGCCTTAATGTTGGTTTGGAGGGGACTAGGGGCATTTATGAGACTCATGCGAGTGGGACTACTTGATAGTGTTTCGGTTGAGGTGGGACAGCATATCAGATTTAGACTTCTTATGAAGGGGAACTGGGAACCAATACTCTTGCATTCATTTCTCCTGAAATAAGGTGCCGTTCACCTCCCGTAGCAACTTGTCCTTGTTCATTGCGTCGGAAATTTTTCCAGCAAATTCAGTGCCCGTTGTCTTTCACACATCAATACTGCACAGTGCGATCACTGTGATAGTATTCCAAGAGAGCTGGAGGCCACCGCAGC
>NW_008764855.1:0-505 GCF_000715545.1 Opisthorchis viverrini
TTTTCTGCTACATTTCTCTTGATCAAACATCACTGTTCTCAGCATTCTTTCTCATCAGATTTGTGCACACATATGGGTGAAATGGAATCTGTCAGTCTGCAAGAAGTGAACGAGAAAATAGGCACACAGGTCACGTGACCACAGAAGTCGTGTGAAGTCACTTTTACCGCTTTGTTTGCTCTACTACTGCGCCCAAGCAAGGCCAAACTCAAAAAGTTGGTAGAATGCTTTTAAGAGCTAAGCCGCGGCTTACGGACGCGAAGAATTCCAAACTTAAAAGACCAAGTAGACAATTCCACTGGTTTTAAAGTTATTTACAAGGTCAAGTGAGTGTAACGTCCATAAGCCTGGTCTTTGTCTTCAGAAACCTGTCGTTCTCAACGACAACTTTCAGATGGATACATTCTTCTTGAGTCACCTGAATGTCCGGACCTGAAGGTGTTTCTAATTCACTCTCTGGGAGAGCATTCCGGTGGATGCTGTGGACGGTTTTGAGAGGCTAGAA
>NW_008764856.1:0-505 GCF_000715545.1 Opisthorchis viverrini
TTAATATGTTGCTGAACAGCATTCTAGTGTGTATCATAGCTCATCAGCCAAAACCCATCGATTTACCTCGTTGAAGCTGACAGTTTATGTGATGTTTGTTTATCATTTGAAAATTCAAACGTGGCTATCACCTAAATAGCGCATCAAATTGTACCGTACAGCCACTTCATACTTGATAGGAACCGTCAATTTTTCGCATCTCGCAAATGTTGAAGATTGGTTGGAATACGTATCCGTCTGAGCAAGAGCTGAACACTACTCCCGACGAACGGCTTCAAGCACAAACTAGTAGAACTAGAAGTGATTTGAACACCTTCCGGTTCTATTTCCTATCAAATTATATTGTTGCAGCACACCGTACACTTTGTGAAGCTACCTATCCTACAAGCAATATGTACCCAAACCCTAGATTGGTAGTAACACCGGATCCCGCAAGCCCGCACCGGTGATGTCAACTCGATTGGTGATGAAGCTGCTGCAATCTAGCTGGTAGTGGAATACTGAG
>NW_008764857.1:0-505 GCF_000715545.1 Opisthorchis viverrini
TCGTTCTTTTGATAATTCCGCGCATTTTTATCCGTATCACTCGTGTAGGCTTCCGGCTAACTTACAGAGTATGCGTGCGCTTGAATCTGGAAAAGGTTAACCAAGAATTCTAAATCCGGGTTTATTGAATAGTACCAACCTACCGAGCATGCAAAATATCTGCCATAAAAAAGGCAACCGAACCACACTGACTGTGACGGGCGCCTGAAGCTCCGGGACCCCGTTTCAAAGACTATCATTGCCACAAAAAGGAGACTGATGGTCGTATTTAACCAAGGCCAGGCTGGTTAAACGATAACGAACTTACTTTTATTCCACAACAATTTCCTGGTGGTCGGTGCGTTCCCTTGACAGCCATCATCATTACGTCCAAGGCCCATCTCGGGACTATTTCAGAAATGTTTAAATAGGCCTGCAAAACCGAGCCTCATGGGAAAGTCACTATGAGAATTAATTCTCGGTGCTCCCACACAGTGCTCAGGGCCTCACAGGGACACCTTTCCGA
>NW_008764858.1:0-505 GCF_000715545.1 Opisthorchis viverrini
GTTGCATTGCCGATCTAGGTAGCCCACAAAATACTACCATCTGTCCAACAAGAGGAAAGTTTCCAGTTAGTAGGTTATTACCAGCCACATGGTCATTTCTTGTCAATCGTTGGTATTCGATTGAAAGCCCTTTTCTGATGCGATCATACAACTCAGTAGGGTTTTGAAGTGCTTCATTATTGTAGTAGCTGCTTCGGTGTGTCCGAGAGTTAGCGCATGTGCGTATCCGTTCGTCGTCCCACCATCGATCTGGCATATGATTTGAGTGGCTGATTGGATGTGTGTCCGATTGGTTGGCTCGCGTGAGCGCTGTGGGTTGACTGGATATGTGACTCAGTTGTTTTGCTTGCCTGCCACGAAAGCGGACCAGTTTGGCCGCGTGTACCCAATACACCCGTGTCCGTACTTAGGCGTTCTTCTGACTTACTGTGGACTACAATAAATATGTAGACGTATTGGTTTTTATTACACATGTCCATTAATGAGGAATAATTTACCCAATGGT
>NW_008764859.1:0-505 GCF_000715545.1 Opisthorchis viverrini
CTGATGCTGCTCCTTGCACCAGTGTCCATCATAAATTACACACCTCATTGTCCCATCTGACTCTCCGGTCACCAAAGTGTTTGTGATTTTGAGTGGTTCGCTCTCACCATCTTGATTGGTCCACCCCCAACTTGAAGTTTATCTTCATGAGACTTGTTGTCTGATTCGCGTGTCTTTCCTCATTAAGCCTCCCATTACTTTGGCTATTTGAGAATTTGTGGGTCCAATTGATTTATAGTTAGTTATATTGGTTTCTACTTTGATTCCTTGTTCCTCTGAGGGCGTGATGGCTGCGGGTTTCCTTTGTTCTCAGAGGGTGATAGACAGGGACGATCTGAACGCGTCTGTTTATTGCTCCATGAATTGATGCCGTTTCTTTGTTTTTGCTTGTCCTAGTATGTTGACACGGTTCCAGTGGAATTTGTTTCCTTCCCAGTCTCCATGTACAGAAATGCACAACACCTGGTGGTATCTTCTGATAGGAAGCTTGTGTTGATTGTCTCTG
>NW_008764860.1:0-505 GCF_000715545.1 Opisthorchis viverrini
TTTGCAAATGAGTGTAGTTCGCTGATATTTTCATCTTTGCCAACTCTACAATCAATTGCAGTAGATATCAATTATTTGCTTCCGGGTCTTTGATTGCTTGAGCATCAGTAGCTGTGTGGTTGATCGTTGGATAAACCACACTGAATCATCGCTAGCATGCATGTACAATGAGTGAATAGTCTATGCTATCGACGTCGTTAAGGCTAAGGTGCCAATGAAAGTGTCATGTGCGCGGTCAGCGGCTACTCACACACTACTGACCAACGTATCGCGGGCCACAAAGGCCAAACGCCTTCATCACAAACATCATTATCGAATTGCATGTCAAATGCTAGCTAGTTAACCAAATGGCTTTCAGTCAGTAGCTCGTGGTATTTTTGTTTCCATGTACGATTCTGTGATTTTAACTCACTTCGACTGTTTCCACTGTGACAGATGTCTCATCGTGAAGACCGATGACTTTGAGAAGGAAGCTGTGTGGACCACAGTCTCCTTAATGCCTTCC
>NW_008764861.1:0-505 GCF_000715545.1 Opisthorchis viverrini
ATCAAGCTGCAGTACGCGCTGTTCTGTTGCATTCCCGTGAGACTCGACCTGTTTGAGAAGCGGAAGCAAGGTATCTTCAGGTGTCTGAAAGCAGCTCATGTGAGTCGGCATCAGCAAATCCGCAATGCGATATTTAGCTAGCAATTTTTTGTTTATGCACCAGGGATTTCCACTGAAGAACGTGACATTGCAGTCTCAAGCTGCATCATCATCATTATCTTGGAAAGTTGGATCGCATCAAGTTTGGTTCTCTTACTAGCTCATTTGTTCGGATATAGTCGACATAATTTCAGAAGTATAGGTAGGCTCGACATGAGCGATGAGTAGGATGGCACCCAGAAGGGCACCCCTTGTTTGTTAGATTGCTAATGTGGTTAAACTTGTGATGGTTACGGGTTTTAGTAAGGAAGACCGAGCTGTCGGTTTTATTAAGTGACGTTGTATAGGTGTCAGGGAGCAGAAATCGAGTGAAGGTGGAATTTGGCGCTACAAAGGAGCGGATTTG
>NW_008764862.1:0-505 GCF_000715545.1 Opisthorchis viverrini
CAAACGTTTCGTCACCAATCGAAGTGATATTACCAGTGTGTGGTTGGGTGAGTTGATATAGACCTCAAGGACTAGCTGATATCAACTGCTGTGAGTGGTTGGCGGAAACGCACCTTCCTGGTAGTCCCATTGGCCAATTTCAAATTTTATTGCGTTGTGTGTATTCCTTGTATGCAATTGGTGCGTTGATTTGTTTCTATCCGAGGACTTTTTGACTCGTACTGACATCATGAATAGTAGTGAATAGCGTCTCAGCGTTTACCCGGTGTCCACGCAGTGTGATGAGATGGCCGTTATTTACGTCACCTTTGACCTTTCGTATGTTCTTCTGTGAGAGTAAACGAAACTGAACTGGGCAAATAAGTAAGTCATTAGGACATCGTCTGTTCAACGGATGCCTTGTTGTGAAGCGTGTGTTTTCACACGCACTTCAAAGTTGCCCATGTAACGACACATTTACTAAGGCCAAATTAAATAACGGTTACAGATGAAGGACCTTACACGC
>NW_008764863.1:0-505 GCF_000715545.1 Opisthorchis viverrini
ACCTATCGGATGGTAACACATCACCCTTGAACAAGGAGTCGGTTCGTAGATTACTAGTATCACAAGGGTCTACGGCGGTGTAGTTGTACAGGCATTCTGCACAGATGATTTGCTAACAACTCGGTTAGAATGACAACGGAATTTTTGCGTCCGGGGGGTTTTGACACAGGGTCGAAATACCTTGGTAAACCGGATTTTCGGCAGTTTCAGAGTCCTCTTTGTACTTCAATCAGTGATGGAAATCAATCATATCTTCGAGGTCAAATTGCATGTGACGGTAGGAAGACAGCGGTGGAAACCCTTACTGATGCTTGGTGGTTCTGAATCTGTGCAGAGTCAAGCTGTGCTGGGAACTGCCAGTCTTCAAAAATGAAACATTTGAAATCTGCACCTTACGCCAATTTGAAGGTGGGTTAGTTGAACGTGATCTCGATGACTGGGACAACCAAGCTGATTCCACGATTCACTCAAATTGAATGTAGAAGTTTACTTCCACTTGCCCCAC
>NW_008764864.1:0-505 GCF_000715545.1 Opisthorchis viverrini
TTGCGACCCTTTGTTAAAAGCAAAGCGCCAAAATCTAGCGCGTCTGCGTTTCTTATCGGTCCTTACGCAAATGGTTAGCTAAACATTTAAATGAGTTTACGTAAATTTATGTTGATAATAACAAATAATTTCCGTGGAAACAATATGACAATTATTTCGGTGGATAAACCGTTGTTTAAAGGAATGAATATCTTCAATAAAAGGCTTTATAGAGAGCTCGTACTGAAAAGTTTGGAATTTCCTTTTGATGGAAAAGCAAGTTTTGCACTTCTGTCACAAACAAACAAACTCGATTTTGTTAGGGGAATCAACAGCTTGAATTTGACACGATAGTGAACGCGAGTGGCAGAAGACATCCATTCAACATACCGTTGGGTCAAATAAATACCATGAACTCCGGACAAATACGCAACCAACTAGCTGCATATATGCCTGCAAAATTACCGATATAAAATTCTCTATACTACGCTAACCAAATGGTGTCATATTTGGCTACACTTATTGT
>NW_008764865.1:0-505 GCF_000715545.1 Opisthorchis viverrini
CGAAACCTCTCCTGTTGCTTTCGAGTCAACGCTTTAAGTAACAGCATAATGCGACAGGATGCAAGCAGCGCCAAGAATCTCGTTGCAGCTGAGTTTAATTTGGAACCATATGCAGTGTCACACAGTGGTATTATCTAATCCAGTTTACGGAGGAGGTTGATAGGCTCCGGGCCACATTTTTACCTGTAACTCCGGCCATGTATGAAGTTGAACTGATAAATCCCAAGATTTTTCAATATCCGGCTTGCGTGTCACTCAACCGGCCTTCTCAGGATACGTCGGGTATTCTTTAGAACTGGTCTCGTAATTCAAAGTCTTGAGTTGTGAGACGTTTAGCAGTTCTTAGGCATTTTACCTGCATGCTTATTCCGTTGTAATGGTTGTGCAGAATCACTTCAACTGCTACATTTAGTAAATACTGTCGAAATTGACCGTTTTTACCAGGACCAGAGTTCGCTCAACAGAAAACGGGTACAAGTTCAACTTCATACATGGCCGGAGTTAC
>NW_008764866.1:0-505 GCF_000715545.1 Opisthorchis viverrini
TTTATTCAAACACAAAACGAACTACAAGTCGTTAAGTGTTCGGGAAGCAATTAAAAGTGGAAACAAGGGCATCATGTGATCAAGAGCGAGCAGCGCGAATATCTTCTCTATCTTAGTGGTCGCGTTTGTTTGTATGTATTGGTTGTAGAGTACGCCCATTACTCTTCGGAGATGCGCCGCTGCTCAAACCGACAGAAGCCTCATGGAGTTGGCCCTGGCTGGGCCTTGGGCTTGAGTTGCCTCTTCTTCTCCATACTTTTGGTCTGTAAATATCTTATCCGTATTTCAATATACCCTATTACGTTTGTATTCCGTTGCATCTTTGTTTCATTAATGAATGTGTAAGTGACTGGGTGCTCGAAGTGATTTTGCTGTTATGCAGATTAGGCTAATTTTTGTCTATCACTGGCTAGCTATGTTCGTGCCGTGCGGTACACTGGCACATAAGCTTTGGCCTTCCACCGTTGACAGCTATCAGCCATCAGCTAGACATACTAAAGGCCTT
>NW_008764867.1:0-505 GCF_000715545.1 Opisthorchis viverrini
TTGAAGAAATACACACTCATTCTGCGTTTCCCATCTGTAGATTTCACTGACCACCATGAAGATTGGATTTAATTCAGCTGACATTGTCTCAATAAAAGACGTCTGGTTAGATAAGCATATTCATCATGAGCTTTTCGAACAATGCGGTGTTTGAAGCCAATTTATTGCCGCTCCTCATCCTTCCGTTCTGCTGTTCACGGCACTGTGATAAACAGGAACAAGCAAGCTTTGCCAAAGTCCAACAAGGCAGAGGAGACATCTGTCCTAGAGACAAAACCCGGACGGCCCACAGCTATCCGCCAAAACGGGTATAACCGCCACAGAATACACAAATAGGTAGGTCATGTAACGGACTGTTAATGCTGGTAATGCCCAGCACACATCCTTAAAAATCACATGTGGGTGGGGAAGCTGGGATGTTAAAATTAGTTGAAAGAACTCGGTCAAAAGGACTACTGCGGGTTGCGCGATTCTAAAGACGGAAACACGAAATAAGCCTAAACGT
>NW_008764868.1:0-505 GCF_000715545.1 Opisthorchis viverrini
AAACTCAGGGAATGTGTCTATCTGATGAGCCCAAAGTTGGATGAAACCGGTTATGGTAGCACTAGTCTAGTTCATACACTTTCACTTATCTGCTAGTTTGCTGAAAACGTTCGCGTGTTTTCCGTTGGCGTCGAAGTAGTTTATTTCAAAGCGCTTCGGAGTTTCCAAAATCCTGATATGCCGGTACTCACCAACACCTTTCATGTGTGCGCTTTAGATTCACCGGCCTACTATTGGCTCGATCTTCTGCGTGCCTCACTGGCAGTCTTCCACACTGTTTGGCATAATGGCCACATTTTCTTGACAATGCTGAATTCTGTTAGCGGACGTTTAATGTATCTTATGTGAACATATTACTGTTTGAGTGAAGCCATTCTTAGTCATCAGTGCACACCTGTGTTGGTCATGTATGATCCTCGGTCCGTCGTATGCGCGTTAAAACTTTCGTTTTTATGCCTAAACTGATTTCCTAGCTGAGATCCTGTTATCAATCTGTCTTCAGGTC
>NW_008764869.1:0-505 GCF_000715545.1 Opisthorchis viverrini
AAATTCGCGTACCACGTAATTTAATCGCATTAAAATGACTAAATACGGATCATTTATGTATCAGTGAACAAAACATCATACATTCTGTTCGGTTTTCCTCGTTTTCACATACACATCGAGATTTGTTGAAAATGTGCCCGCTAGTGAGTATTCCTATAATTGCCCACCTCTTCCATGACCGTCAACCGTCAACCTGCTGCTGTAACAAGTGATAATCCTACGACATGGGTGTTTGGTTGTCCATCCATGGTTGTTCATCTAGGAGAAGCCATTAGATTCGAATAGGCCCTGTGCATACTGGAGCTGGTGTTTGAAAAGCGAGCCTTCAAACCGAAGCACCATCAACCAATTGGACGTTTATTAGGACTGACCGCGTAGTAAAGCGCTTTCCAAGGTAGATCACCATATATTTTTTCCTCCCCCCTTTCAACACGGATCACAATTCTGTGGTTTGTGATGTTCATCTTGGCGTTAGGTACACAGTTTCGCGCTAAACAAATTCGAA
>NW_008764870.1:0-505 GCF_000715545.1 Opisthorchis viverrini
TAGGCACTGAATGGGTGTTACAGCTGAACGATCATGTTTTATCTTCGTGTGCATTCGTACTACTGGTTTGTTTCGTGTGTTGGCTATGAAAGACGCAGAACGCACCAGTACTGCTGGATATCCGGTGCCTGCTTCGGAAAACGAACACCAAGAATGGAAAACGTTTCTAACTGTTCCTCTGTGGAGGAAGAGGGAAACTTCACCGGAGACAGCTTATCAAGTCAGGGATGTTTGTTCACTTGAGCCGTTCTCTGTTACGAATGTGCTTGCCTAAAATGATCACATCACTCGAGAAAAGCGCAGACACATATTGGAAGAACCAGTCTTTTATTAGTTCACCGTTGCACGATGCCTCGGTGGGGCAGCTGATTAAACAACGCTTACAGATAGCAATCAATATGATATTCAGCGCTTCTGATTCATTGTGTACCTTTAGTTCTGCAACGTGAGCTTAGATCCCGGGCACGAGGATTTTTAGGTGTATTAGGAGAACCAGCTCCGAACG
>NW_008764871.1:0-505 GCF_000715545.1 Opisthorchis viverrini
TTAGAAGTGTTGAAATGTGGTGTATAATTTCGAATTCTAACAGTTTTTCGAGCCATTTCTTTCCGTGTCATCCTTTGGAATTTTGATGCTAACCAGCAGTCAAACGACGTGTTGGGTAACAGGAGTAATTTGCACGCATACTTTGTGTGATGTGGACAATAAAAAACCCCGTATACTACGAAAACACGGAATAGTTCTAACTGAAAGGTTGAAGAGTTTCGACATGCGCGAATCAACTTCTAAGATACATAGCCGTTCCTTCTCTCTCGCCGAACATCACTATCTCAAAGTCCCCAGTCAATCTAAGTATGTTGGTGATTGTGCTTCCCAAATCGTCGACTTCACCTTACAGCTGCGCTGAACTTCGATTAGATTCCTTTACTGACTGTACTTCAACCCTGATAAGTTCTTGAATTGGCATTTAATTACCTAACAAACATGAAGTTACTGGTGATGACCAGTGAACCGCGTGTTGCGACCTTCCTCTAACATCAGAATATAGATA
>NW_008764872.1:0-505 GCF_000715545.1 Opisthorchis viverrini
TGACCTAAAAAATCCGTGTTTTGAACCTGACATCTACCTCTAAAATTTCTCTGTCTAGGCCTTGACATGTTAGCAGCATCCCGACCCTCGTGCTTTCCTCAGGTGGCATGGCAGTTGGCACCGGAAGGGATTCACAGCCGAACGATTTTTATGTTACGTATAGATATAAGGCTCTTCATCCAGCTGTTTGACTCAGGCTCGCCACAAATTACGAGTCGTCACATGGCTCAGAAGCATCAAGAGTCCAACAGCAAGGATTCTACAGCTGGCGATTATGTTGTCGGTAACCAGGACCACACCATCTCCCTTGAAATTTAAGGGAAACGATCTGACCAACTTACCGACCGATGATATAGTGTGTATTTTTCCCGCTGTCAGATATGGGTTTACGTCCCATTTCACAGCTGTACCGATCCATTAGCTTAAGTGGGGCTACCTGGAAGCGGCAACCGTCAAAACCGGATAACTTTCGACAGATCATCAGCGGTCTCGCCGAGCTTCGGAC
>NW_008764873.1:0-505 GCF_000715545.1 Opisthorchis viverrini
TCGCCATCAGTTACCGGTGGCGAGGGTCGACAACTACCTGCCACTCCTTCTGAAATACCGGTGTGAACTCCGACAATGCACAAGTGCGTTGCTGCTTTTCAGGCCAACGCTAAACAGGTACACCTCGCTCATCCACCGTGAACCTTGTGGATTCCGGAAATCAAAAGAACCTATCAGAACATGCTACACAAAAACTTCCTGGTGGTCCTATATTGGATATCAATGACCACTGAGGACAGCTATATAAAGTGCAACTCAAAACTGAGTGTCGGTGCCGACCGAGAAGCTTGGTGAACCAGAAAGGTTGGAGAAATGGAAAAGGTAAGAATGCTGGAAACATCCGCCAACTGTTGCGATTGGTTCGTCTGACCTGTCCACAGAAGCCTCTTACTAGGGACTAGAATGGTATCCCAAAAACGACCACTTTCGGACTGTTTGGCACAGTATTTCGAACAACCATTCAGTTGGACACTTGGTACCTCCAACCCGGACTTCCGGCCCTGAA
>NW_008764874.1:0-505 GCF_000715545.1 Opisthorchis viverrini
CCAGGGCTTTCCTATCAGACAGACACATCCGATTGAGTATAGGCTCGACCTAAGCTTCGCCAGCGCCGCTGTCCATTAGAGATCCTCAAGGCTCCGTCCTGGGAGCGCTGACGTTTCTGATGTACGTCAACAACATTTTAGACGTTTTTTTCAATTCCATGTCTTCTTTTTTGCGGATGACTTCAAATCCTGGGTTCTAAAGCCAGTGCTCGCCAAATGGATGTATGCACTGCAAAGCAGTGGTCGTTTGACTAACACCTTTCTCTGAATGACGAAAAGTGCGTCCAGATGTCATTTGGAAGAGACTCAGCGAACGCCTCTGTCATGCATGGTGAGAAAGAAAAGAAACCATCATGAGGATAGACGCCAAGAAGAATTTGGGTGGCTGGGTCTCCTCAAGCTTGTCCTTCTCACTGCATCATGAGAAATCGGCCCGAAAGGCATTCACCATTTTACGGATGATCCGACGCACTTAATCCCGTATTAGTCGCATGGACTTCCAAAC
>NW_008764875.1:0-505 GCF_000715545.1 Opisthorchis viverrini
AATTATAATGAGAATGTTGATATCAGAATCGTGGGTACCATACAATTAAACATAATCACAATTTTACAGTCAGAAAAAAAACTTGGGGATCGTGGGAACTGTGGGTTAGTGAAATTGATGACGTCATACCGGGAGGGTATAATCCGATGAAGGCGTGGTCGCCACCAAGGAGAGGGAACCTCAATTACTACGCGTTTTGAAGAAACCAGCACACAGTCGGGCGAGCCGCAGGTTGCCTAAAGGGATTCGGCGAATTGTGGAAAAGAGGTCTCAAATTTTTTTCGACTAAAGCAGATATAGAAGATGAGCTGACATTTCACAAAATGCAGAACCCCTGCATATAAGAAATCCGCCACTGAAACATACGAACACAAGTCACCATATCACGGATTCACGGATTGATACACAGGATCGAGGCTTCTGCCCAAGCTTCCCCGGTCGCTTTTGTTCCTGTCTGTCAGTGGTTGCCTTTCATTTGAAAGGCACAAGTGAATAAAGGGTGTAG
>NW_008764876.1:0-505 GCF_000715545.1 Opisthorchis viverrini
GTGTATTTTGTAAAAGAATAATGAAAAATACGTGTTTTTCTCAACATATGCTGGTGAGTATTACCTTATGTTTTCGCGTGAACTTTCTAATTCTACAACAAACACGCTCAATACATTCGATTAATTGCTTTTCCTAAAATGAGTTGCGATAAAACATTTCAAGGGAAACGTTTTCGCTACAGACGATTCACGGTGGTATAACGTATTATTTAGCTGGCATAGTCACCCCCACCTGCATTTGTGATGGAAGGGTTATGCCAGCTTTCTAAATAACACAATTCAACGTCATTGTATGCCACAAATTTTGAATGTCATAGTTGTTCTTTGAGTTGCCATATTGTTCCGTGTATCCGGGCGTATGTTGGATGAGCAAATATCTTATTGATTGATTAGCCAAGTTGGGCTCCTTATCCCATCGCCGATCTCCTGCATCCGTGGGGCATCTGAAAAGCAATTTATTGCCATTTAACTTACTTTGTGGTCGTTTAATTTAGCGTGATAACGG
>NW_008764877.1:0-505 GCF_000715545.1 Opisthorchis viverrini
GTCAACCTTATGTTCTACCTGAAACCACACCTGGATAGGAACATCATTAACCTAGATGGGGATGCGTTATGTACACGAATGGATAGACTGAGGTCAAAAACGTTCCGTCAGTTGAATACAAGTGCTTTTTACTACACATCGATCCACGATTTCCAAGTACTCGCATACGTAGTTGTTTCTCGTCTGTCACCAATGCATCCCAATTGCTCTTAGAATGCGAATACATCCGACGTGACGTTAAGGGGTCACATATCTATGTGAACGCAGCTGGTTCAAGTAAAACAAAACGTATGTGACGTCTTCAGAGAATGGCACTCGCAAGAACCTAAATGACGCATATACTGTTGCAAGTTTTGTGAAATGAAACATTTCGATTTACGCCATCGTAAGCAGTCCAAAAAATGCAGCGTAAAAGCTTCACCAACAGGAGCTTTCACTGACTATGTCAAGCTCGGCGAAAGGAGCAACGATCGCCTGATTAGCACCCAACAGACTCACCCGACCT
>NW_008764878.1:0-505 GCF_000715545.1 Opisthorchis viverrini
TTTTTTTAAGTCAGGACATACCAGATACCGTAGGTGGCTGTGGGGCTGTGAACAACGCAAATGTTCTAAGGCTATTTCTCTTTAATCCATTTATGTGGTGGCAGAGCTCGAAATAAATCGTCACATATTTTGCGATAATTAGGTACCATGTATCCAAGGAAAACGGTGTACCATATTTCGCACTATATTCTAAAAGTATCACAAAGCCATATGTGGAAACATTACTGGCGATTAACCAAACTATTTTCTTCGAATATCAGAAAAAAATGTGCTGATTGAATCAGTCGTTTGCTTTTCTGAATTTGTCATCACAACTTTGCTGCCGCCGATTGTATTAACATACTCAGAATTCAGAGGCTGACGAAAAACCACCAAAATATTTACGAATCATTATCAAGTTTATTTTACAGCGAAAATATAGAAAAAGAAATTCCCTCAGATGGATATCGGCGAAACAGTTCGGTAATGCGTACATCAAGTAGATGCGCTGTATTCAAATCGCTTT
>NW_008764879.1:0-505 GCF_000715545.1 Opisthorchis viverrini
TTTTGTCCCCTAGTTTCATACACTTTGACACACGAAAAAATAAAACAGGCACGGGAAAGGCATCGATCAACATGTGAAAGCACAGATTTCGCTTCCTACTATCACCCGGTATGATTTGAAAATACGTGTCACGAAATACCTCACACGGAACGGACCAGAATCTTATGAGAAACGCCGCAAATTCCAAGGGGCCTACAAGGAGTGTCCTCGATCCGCTGTCCTTTGGATTTTTGGCCCCGAGGAGCCAGCCAACACGTGATACGATTTCCGTGACTGAAGAATGACTGGCGCACTGTACTATCAATGTGCGAGCAAATCACTCTACTGATCAGCTGCTGGTGGCCGAACGGTTGTGTTTGAACCACTACTTTCCAGGTCCGTGGTTGGAAATTCATGTATCACAATAAAGATGAAACAGATGGGCAGTGCCTCCTCTTGTCAGCATAGACTGGCTTCAAGTAAAGGATAAAAAATCAATTGAAAGCAACCAAATATCCTTGCACGT
>NW_008764880.1:0-505 GCF_000715545.1 Opisthorchis viverrini
CCTGGGCTTCTGAGAATATCAGGCCAGGAATTCGGTTCTGGGTAGAGTTGGATTTAATCATAGAATACTGTAACGTTTCCATTTCCCTAGTATGCGGTTATCTATCCGTTCTTTCCGCTTTTTATGGGTGCTCTGGCGGTAGCGTCAGCGCCAAATTTAGACACGTCGATCAATTCAAGTCAAGGTCCTGATAAAGCACAAGCACAAGGTACACACGAGATAGAAAAAAATCGCTGCATGACATATGCAGAAGCTGCTTTTAAACGTGACGGATCGTTCCATGTAATTTTGGAACTGCTGTGCCTTGCTGAAGAGTCATGCAACTCTGTATCGGTCCATGACTTCCTCCTCCACCCACCACGGTATATCAACAAGCTCGGTAGCCTCATACACCCCTTTATGGAGACAAAGAAAGAGTATTACAACTGTATTCATATGATCATCACAGCATGCTCCATTAGGTCAGGACAGAAGCTCGTGAGGGGGCGGGAAGCGTCGAGTCAAA
>NW_008764881.1:0-505 GCF_000715545.1 Opisthorchis viverrini
TCTACAATAATTTTTGTGTGTATAAATCTGGACAAAGATGATAAATGGTCTTTTTTTTAAGAGGGAAACTCCGTTTCTTGTTCGGTTTGTAACCTCGAAAGTATATCGGTGCAGGACCCTTCACAGTCAGTGTGTTTAAGCAAACTTGGAGTTTTATTAATAATGGGCACTACTGTTCGACAGCCCACGACCGGGTTCGCAGTTCTTGGGGCTCACCAGGTACTCACAATCACCGAGTTTCCGTCAATCTTATGTTCTGCTTGAACCGAAACTTTTCGGATTTCGACAAATGTGCAAAACCATTTGGTTTTCGCGGGTGGCTCAAGTGAATATCTCGTTTAAGAGTTATCTGTTATCGTTTTACAAACAGACGATTAAACATTTAATGTGCTGCTTTCTGAAACGCCAGACCGCCTAAACAAACAACCAAATTCTGAACAGACAGGCAGATTTTGCGTGGCGTCACTGCGACGTGAATCGTTTGTTCAACGTAAAGCAAGTTGGT
>NW_008764882.1:0-505 GCF_000715545.1 Opisthorchis viverrini
CACCACTTGGATGAGATAAGAATGAAACCGTTTGCGTTTGTTGACTCAAGGAATGCGAGATATAACAACTCTACTTGAACAAACGTTTTCAGTGGTTGAATTTTTGTTTTTATCATTAGGAGGAAGTAGCATGTAACCGAAATGGGACAATGCAGGTTCCGGTGGATTAACATCAGCTGCGAACGGTTGGAGAATCGGGGGAAGGAAAATTCGCAACGATCGTCCCGGATGATCAGCTATTGGAACCGGGCTTGCCCACATCAAACAGAGGTTGAACACGCGGCAACCTCAGTCCCAGCCTCTTTTGCCCCATCTCGAGTCGGTTCTGGCAAGCAGATAATGGCTTGAAATATTTTTCTCAACCTAGCTCACCATGTAACGTTTTCATATTCATAGTTTCGATCAGTAAGCTTTTGTGGTGCACAAGCAATATTGGCTTATATGCTGAAAAATATAATTCTGCTTGTCAGACCCGCATTTTTTCAAATAGCCAACTAACTTCGTA
>NW_008764883.1:0-505 GCF_000715545.1 Opisthorchis viverrini
AATTTACCGACCGGAAGATCCGTGGTTCGGATCAGGCTTCTGCATCTCTACTTCTCTTGTCTAGGCATGGGTAGTCTGGTGCCCTCGTGCTTCCTCAGGTGGCATGCACTTGAGCCCATCTCTGCACGAGCTGTTCTGTCCAATCTTCTCATCCGATAGGGAAACCTCTGTTCTACCTTATTACAAAAGAAGTGGCAAATCTGTTTTTGGCAATTATTGTGGTATAAACTTACTGGATATAGATTCTGTGAATCGCTTTGCTGTTGTGAGACACAGTAGACCAGACGAGGTGGGATTTCGCCAAAGAAAAGGTTTCACGGATCAGATTTCCGCTCTGCGCCGTGTTCTAGAACAACAACAATGTCAGCGGCCAGCTGTTATCAGCTCTATCGACTTCCTTGCAGTGTTCGACTATGTGAACCGAGATACGCTGTGGAACACATTGGAGTCGGACGGTGTCGCTCCGAAGTTAATCAGCTTAAGCAGGCCCCCAGTAGTATCTGCC
>NW_008764884.1:0-505 GCF_000715545.1 Opisthorchis viverrini
TTAAGTTTATATCAACATTCTCCCTACTTACACTACGTTTGCTTCAGCTATCAAGACCCCCGCATTGTTTACGCTATAGTGACATCTACGGTCCGTCAACTTGCACAAACGTGTGCATCGCGCCATCCAAATGTTTTGTACACTGTCCGAGAATCTGTCTGTGCGCCTTACTTTCGTTGAGAATTTTGTATTCGGGATGATCTCGCTGATGGCTCCCCACACAGATGCGGCTTGAGCAATTTGACAACGTCCTCAGGCGTGGGTATGAATCGTCGCAGTCTTTCACCAAAGGGCACTTAGGCCAAGTTTTGATGGTACTTTAGTGGTACTTTAATTGACCGCCTTGTACTCCACCTACGACGAGACCATTAAGATCTTGAGAGGCTGTTAACAAATCCGCCAGACGAGATAGCGTTTGGGTGCCTTTTGGTCAATCAGTTTACCGGTCGATTGGTTCACAAACTGGGATCTGTAAGTGCTGCCTCCAGTTCACCAGCAAAATGAC
>NW_008764885.1:0-505 GCF_000715545.1 Opisthorchis viverrini
TCACGAAGGAGAAAACAGTAAGCCTGCCAGCGCTCTCACAATGCCAGCTCAATTGGTGACAGAGTTTGCAGTCGGCGTGCCAACAGCCGAGCAACGAAACCGAACGATTGTCCATTATTCCCATTGTTAGTCGCAAACTGACCAGCATTGTTGTAATCCACTTTTAATTCAACAGAAGAGAAGGCCGTCATCCAGTCATGTAAGTCTCACTCGCATTTCGCTCGTCATGTGAACCCCCAATTTCTGGGCGTTTCTGGTGACACATGTGATCCCACTGTGATGATGCATGCTGCGTTTCGCATTGAACACACACTTGCACCGCGTGATAGCCGTATATTTGATCCGTACACCTACTGTGATTGTCTATTCCAGATGCTGATGGTTTGGAGCCAAGTAAGTTGCCGCATTCGGTTATGTCGCTGCAATCACTGTCACGAACAGGCAAAATATCACGAACTGCGGTCAAATTTGTCAGACTGAGGCGGGTGGTCGTTGTTGCGCAGAG
>NW_008764886.1:0-505 GCF_000715545.1 Opisthorchis viverrini
GCATTAGAGGCTGGTAGTGAGTCTTTCACACTCGTACCGAGACGAAGTTGAAGAGGAATGGTGAACGAGAACAGTCCTGCCTGACGCCACTTGATATTGTTAACTCAGGCTAGACCTTCACACTTCCGCGGACGAGGACACAGTTCTGTGTCCAAGGGGATATTGGAAGGATACTCATGTCCAGCAAAGTCCTTAAATACGAACAGCGGATGTGGATTACGCTGATGAAACCATTCTATTGAATGAGGACTTGAAAAAGTTCAACATGCGCTGAGTAATCTAGTTCGCTAGACAGCCCTTGTGGGATTGGGAACTGACGTTTCGAAAATCTGCACGGACATGCCTGCCCAGTCTTTCAACATAACGGGAAAACTAAGCAAGTAGGCTTCCGATTTCAACCCTTTGGGTTCCACCACTTTATCTAACAGGTAGACAAGAGAAATTCAACAGCGTATGGACAATGGCCGGCATGACCTGACGCAGCTGAACATGGCCTATGGAGAAG
>NW_008764887.1:0-505 GCF_000715545.1 Opisthorchis viverrini
AATGAATTTACTTTACATTTGGTTTTTCTATCATTATTCTGAAACTGTGAAAGCAGACAATTCAATTGTTTTCGGTGGTTAGGTCTACTGCGGGTCAGTCGAAGATATATAAAAACGTACCGAACATCTATAGGGAGTTCTCTGAGAAAAGCTAAAATAACACGTTTGGTGGTACGCTTCTGCAAGGTCAAGATGTGTGAATATGGTGTTGTATTTCTTTCGGATGAGAAGCATTTCTTGATGTTTCTGCAAGCGGATGATTTTGCATTGTGTCCAAAAACGAGCATCTCTTTAGCTTACCTACTGAAATTCACAAACTGCCAAGCTTTTTAATACTACCCAATGTGTCGTAAAGTGTGATAGGCTGCACGAGCAAGAACCAGCTTGTAAAAATCAAGCGAACAACTAAATGAAGTTTAAAAGGTGGTTGGAACTGATGACAAACTATGACGCTTAGTCCGTCCGCAAATAGTAATGTTTTCCTCTGTGCACCAACTTTATCGCC
>NW_008764888.1:0-505 GCF_000715545.1 Opisthorchis viverrini
AGGTGGGTTTCTATGCCGTAGCAACACTTAGTTCCGGGCGTTGTAGGCGTTTGATGCCAGTTATGCCGAGAAGCAATCGGCCCCAGATACTACCGCCCCAAACACCATGTAAAATGGAACACTCAGAACTCCGACTGCCATCACGGTCGACTACGAGCTTTACAAGTCTCGGCTGCGGATTAAATGGACGCAGACAAGCACGCAAGCTTGTCAATGGCGATCTGCACCAATGTGACAGAGCACAAGGCCGTAAATCTGACAGCCAGGAGCTTAGAAGCAAACGAGAACTGGTACTCAGTTCGTTTTTACGTAGGTGTCAATCAGGGGCGCAAGGTCCTTGCCAGATTTCCAAGGGATCCTGCACACTCGTGGTCATGGCAGTTTGTTCAAACACTAATGGTTATGATTGCTGTAACTGAGGTAAACCAAGCCGAGGGCAGTTTCTCGTTCCTGAGTGCGGCGTCCATAAGTACAGTCGGTTGAGGATGTTAAATGGATGAAGTTC
>NW_008764889.1:0-505 GCF_000715545.1 Opisthorchis viverrini
GAGATGATTTCTATGCGTAGGAGGATACTCGACACTCAGAATTTAGAGTTTTGAAGGTTGCTTGGTTTGCTGCTCGCTGCTTGGTCTGACCAGTCAAACAGGCCATCAACTAAAAAAGAGATTCACCTGGGTTTTTAGGTGATTGATTTGTATATGTGCAATTAAATCAAGGAGAACCTCATCATCAGCGTGGCTGTTTTTGCTATGGACAAGACAAAATGTTACGCAGCTTTTTTGAGCCTCGAAGAATATCCACCTAATTGACTTTCGGAAACTTGCTGCATTGCTAAATTGACAATCAAACATACGGAACTAGTTTGCACATCAGTCAGAAAGCAAAGGAAAATTCGGACCATCGCCGGCGCCTCGGAAACGGCTTGGACAATTACTGAAAGAAAACTAATTTGGCACTGTTGTCTCTGCTTTCCTGTGGGAAGAAAGTTTAGCCATGACCTGGATCGATTTCTCGGATATTACTTTGACATCACCAGAGATGTACAAGCCC
>NW_008764890.1:0-505 GCF_000715545.1 Opisthorchis viverrini
GTTAGCCTGGAGTTCGTGGATTCGAACCACCCTAGTGATTCTTGAGAAGAGCACTACCGATGACTTCCAATAAGGGGCAGACAGCTGTATAGGGCTTATCGGCTTTTCAGTGTAGACTGGCTTTCTTACAGGACGAAATCTCGGTTGAACTACATACTTCGCTGTTGATAAATACCTGATTACCCCTCGACCCTGTCGATCGACAGACTGACCGATTGACCAATCAAATAGCTGATCAACCAACCATCTAGTCAAATAACTAATCAACCATTCAATCAACCGACCAGGAGCCTACTAATAAACCTATTAGCAAAGATGAAAACGTCTTTGGAATGTGTCGGTACAACCTGTTCTATATTCCAGTGCTAATCTCTCCAAGATTAGGAAACGTATGCGTTGATCACATGTTTCCTCCAATACGTACAGAGTAGAATTTCAGAGGTTCTTGTAAACAACTGTGGGCAGGGTCCATTCCCATTCGAGAAAGAAACTTTAAAATGTGTTT
>NW_008764891.1:0-505 GCF_000715545.1 Opisthorchis viverrini
TATTTTCTGCTTGTCTGTTGATTGGATTCTAGTTCACTCGTAAGGAAGTGGCTAAAATACGCAACACAATGTGGGTCGGCAGTCGAAGATGATATCATTTGACCACGGTTACGTAAGACTGTCACTGCTGAAGTGCTCCTAATATAGAGTAATTATTTCTGTCAGTTTGTCAGCCACAATCCTCATAGTGAGATCCTGATAAATTAAATTACGCCTTCCTCCCATTTCAGGAAGTCAGTAGCTCAATGAGCACTATCTACAAGGTTGACCATAATCTCCCTTACAGGAAATATGAAATTCAAACCTTCATCTCTTCCAGGTTGAACCATAGTCTTTTCTCAACAGAGGTGAATACGCGCCCGTTAGCCAGTCGCCTAATCGTATCTTAGTTTTGTGTGTCAGCCAGGATTGTCCAGCCGTCCGCCACCGTCCACATAGGTTACATTTAGCCAGCTGATCAAACAACGCTTCACTTTTCTCGTTTGTAAATGTTCGTGCCTAACCC
>NW_008764892.1:0-505 GCF_000715545.1 Opisthorchis viverrini
TGACGTGATTAAACGTGAAAAGTGTGTATCTGACAAACATCAAATGTTTTCCCCAAACTTTATTTCCAATTGCACGATGGTCATGTTGTTGCGAGGTTTGTAGTTTGAGCAATGTCTTAGGAGTGGACGCTCGATCGCGCACCAACAACGTCTCCCAGAGTCTGGTGGGGGACTTTTGCAGTGTAACACAATTTTGGTGAGACTTTGCGAGGTTTTCAGTGATATCAGGCAGCATACGAAGGACAACACAAGCATAGAGAGCTATACTTCATTTTCAGATAGCAGAAGTCAGTTTTAGTAGATCATTTACCAGTAAACAAGTTGGATTACGCAATCCTCTGACAGGGAATCCTAAACTAATTGTGTTATGCCCGTATTCAAATAAGGTGGCTGGCTTTTGGTCACAACTTTCTTCCTTACTAATAAATTCATCGTCATTCTCACTGGCATATCACCGTGAACATATCCATGGCGATCAGTGCAACCGTGCTCACAACTGTCTTTG
>NW_008764893.1:0-505 GCF_000715545.1 Opisthorchis viverrini
TATAACCCTCGACGTATATACAGATACATTCCTTGCTTGCTTTTCAAACATAGCCACGCAACTCCAGAGTAAGATATTTCAACGAGAGATTTCTACTGAATTGAAATGCTTTAATTTTTTAGGCTTTACACGAACGATATGGGCCACCCTTTTTGCCTCACTCACTTGCGTCTGTGGTTTTCAGGAAACTAGATTTAATCTGTCTAACAACACGCAAAAGTTGTCACAGAAATACTGGTGTGCAAAGCAGAAATCTCCAGTCCGAAGCAGAATTCGCTTGCAGAAAAACGTTTTGCGGAATTCTAAACTTTTATATGCCTTTGATCCCAGTACACAGACCTTTGAATCTGATCAGTTTATTCAAGCCTTTGTAGTGGAAATTTCACATTTCGCTTACCTGAGCTTGGAAATCGCTCCTATTGTTTTATACAGAGGCCATTTTAGTAAGTTAAACAAGGCATCAGAAGCGCACATTTGTCTCTATTTAACCATCAGTCGTCTGCAC
>NW_008764894.1:0-505 GCF_000715545.1 Opisthorchis viverrini
CGTACTACCCAAAGTCCTCGCCTGTCTTAGCCCATATGTACCATTTGAACACAGAAAGACGGATGTTTAAAACTCAAGCTGGAGGCCTTCCTGGGAAACCAAATAATGGCCATGTAATAGATACCAAAAAGAGAGGACTACATTTAACGACCGACGATGACCACATTTCGTTACATATAGGCTGCCTTCCAGTTTGTTGTTCGTCAGGCGCAACCACAGAACCCGTCATATGGTGGCCCACGTAACGTTCCATCTATACCCTATTCAGTGTGTTGTAGGCTAACTCTCATGACCCGGCGAAGACTCGGCAGGTTTTCACATGAATTCGATGCATCATATGGTGTCGGACAAAGGAGTTTTAGCTAAAATTTTCCTATTTGACTTTGTTGCAGGCATGACCGTGGGATGTCTGCAGCGCTGTCCCTAACGTAAAGCGCTCCGAGGACACTCGTCCGTAGACAACCTTCGCTTCCTAACTGCAAACGGAACGACGATGTCGAAAGAT
>NW_008764895.1:0-504 GCF_000715545.1 Opisthorchis viverrini
GGCGATGACAGCCACAAGACTTTATGGATTGGAAACGTGGTCTCTATGTGCAGAGGACTTTCGAAGGCAGTTGGTGTCTCCGAAGCGTTCGCCAGGTCTGGTGGGTATATCGGATTGAGAATTCCGAGGTATGCCAGATGGTCTAGAAAGAAACGAACTCCCCCACGATAGATAAGCTTCAGGGATTAAGCTGGGTAGGATATATACTCCGTACGCGGAAAGACCGCCTGCCTAACAGGACTCCTTTCGCCCAGCCTTGTGCTGAGTGGAGCTGATCGAGAGGTGGACAGCTCATGATCTTACAACGAATTGTGACAGGACTAATCAGTAAAATAAGTCGAGTTGACAACCGTTGTCTCCCTGCACGGGGACAGCAGGGCTCACCTAGCGGATACTTAATAACACTTCATTAAAGGTATCACATTCAGTGTGTAGCAGTCCATGGTCCTGTTCGTTCGGGGCGATATACAGTACGAACAAACTGATTGTGCCATTGCCTCCATC
>NW_008764896.1:0-504 GCF_000715545.1 Opisthorchis viverrini
ACGGAGATCGGTCTCAGTTGGTCCGGTGACACTGTATTTAGGCAAAACTCGGTTATCCCTGCGGATGCACTTCGATGATAAGCAGGCAAAATCTAGTTAGGCGTGTGGAGCATCATTGCTGGACTAAACTTCAACTGGAGAACATCATAAATGAGAGATTTAATTGGGTCTCCCGTGAAAATCTCGAAAGAACCAAATTAGTTTGCAGATGAGTGTATATTCGTTAATTTCGTGCAATTTGGTTTCAAGTAGAACATAAGGTTGAGAGAAACCCGGGGACTGCGCCTACCTGATGAGCCCCCATCCCCGTTTTGACAGGCAGTTAGCGTGCTTATGTTCGACTTGGTCACCTAAAGTACACATAATATATTTGCGTAAAGACCTATAGTGTGGTGGTTCCTTTTTGTTCACCAATGACCTCTCTCCTGTTGGTTCATCAACCTGATTTCTCATTAGTTGCTGTTGGACAAAACCATCTTGGTTGTGTAGCCAAGAATAACGTTG
>NW_008764897.1:0-504 GCF_000715545.1 Opisthorchis viverrini
TTTATGTTCAGTGAGTTTCTAGGTTTTCCCTGACCACTGTTACACTAGGTTTTTAATAAAACGCCACTTCCATCGTTGCTCTGTCCAGGAGATGTGTTGACTGGCCCTAGATAGTTTCCGCTTTTTTATTTTCATAACCAGGGGTATTATTCCAGTGCTTTAGCAATACTGTGTAGGAACTGCCGTGTAGAAACTGCAGCAAGGAACCTCACATGCTAACGAGTCGCTGGCTACCGCCCGTGGATAGTACTTTTTATCTGCTTAGTCGCCCCCGACCTACAGTTATCACCTAAAAATGGTGGCCGGGCTTGAGTACTGCAACAATCCCTGGAACCTCGTTTTACAAGGTACAACCAGGCCAGAGGTAAGCATTCAGACCGAGAGCAGCGAGACCTAGTGATACCTGTAATCTTGCTACGAAATTGTCTCGGATAAAGTCGTATTGTCCTCTGCGGTAGGAGTATGAAGACAGCAAGATTTTCCCTCCCAGAAGACCAGCATAAC
>NW_008764898.1:0-504 GCF_000715545.1 Opisthorchis viverrini
GCAAAGACCAAAGTCACGGAAGAAATTCACGCAATATAAGTGCATTGTTCAGGTTTTACTTTACAGGCGACGATGCGGTTCATCCAGGTTCTGGACACTGATTGGCTGTCGATTCACTGGCATATGAAGCCTCTGGACCAATCATCGATTGGATTAGGTTTGTGGGGTAGTCCAGTATCGTGTACCTGTGTACCAAATGCCCCGCGATATTATTACACTGCAACTTGGACAATGCGGAAATCAGAGTGAGTTTTCATTCACTCATATTTTCATCGCTTCCGAGTGTTTGATTTTCAGTCACATTTTTCCTAGTCACGTGCTGACAGAACAATGAATTGTCAGTTCCATGTGATTGCTTTTGTTCTTGTGCTCACGTAGATTTTCCGGACTTGCATCTTAAATCCTTATTTCCCATACACAACACACCTCACTGCGAAACAAGCCCAGTGCGAGAGCAAGTGCGCTGCTTGCTTCGGGGTACGGACATTAAAAACGGCCAGACGT
>NW_008764899.1:0-279 GCF_000715545.1 Opisthorchis viverrini
ATGATAACAATAACAATAATAATAATAATACGTAGTGGCATGAAACAAAACATGCGTTCAAAGATTGGTTTGACCAATATCAATCGTTATGACTACAGACGAAGTGAAGGGCGTGTCAGCCGGATGCGCAGAATTCGAGTGAACAAACCCAATTTTGTCATCGTCAACATGCCCCTCGCATGCTTCGCGTAAACACAATTACCCCCAGATTCATAGACTTCACTTATCGATTCTTCCCGGTACATCAGAAACAAACAGTGCACGGCAAATTGTTCGGAG
>NW_008764899.1:302-504 GCF_000715545.1 Opisthorchis viverrini
TAATCATAGTTGAACTTTTCGTCGTTGAAACCACGTAATTTCTGGTTCAGGGTCAAAATCAGGATGTGAAACAGCATAACTCTGGTGAAACAGTAAAACTTGGACGTGCACCACCTCTTGTTTTGTTTTGCAGTGGTTGCTCTCAAAACTTGGTAAACCACTTCAGTGCACTTTTATCTGGTGTTGTTTCAGAACAGCCATC
>NW_008764900.1:0-504 GCF_000715545.1 Opisthorchis viverrini
AGTAGATAGAACAGACCTAGTTTGGTGAGCATAGCACAGTACAGTACGCGCGGTTGCGTTACATCAGTGTCCCTCCAACAAAAGCTGTATACTACGCCGACGTAAACCTTGTTTTAATTTAGTGAATTCCAACCTTACCTTGAAAATACACATCCTAAACGCATCCCGGTTGACCCCACCAGAATTGATGCGAGTGACAGTTTATCGCTAGTGATAGTTGAGGTCACCCCAAGGTGGGCGATACATTCCGTTACTTCGGTTTGGTACTCTGCGTTGGCTATGGTCCCGTTTTAACATTCTACTCCGTGAAGTGATCCGGGCCAACACCCCAGGGCGCAGTTATTAGAATCTGGGGTCCAGGAGGCAAGCTAAACTGGAATTTGAAAGTCCGCCACCTATCAGTATAGGCATATCAGTGACCACCTTCTTCATTTATAGTTTCCTCAACAATGTCCCGTTTGGAACCGGTAATGAAATCAAAGTGAAAGAGTTACCGGGTTTTCC
>NW_008764901.1:0-504 GCF_000715545.1 Opisthorchis viverrini
CAAACGAGAGTGGTGTGGCTATGAAAAAATAATGCGATAATTTAGGGACCTTAGCAACTTCTGGAGTAGAAGAAAGCAAAGGACAACCACTCAAAGCTTTTCAACAGTACAACTAGTACAAATAAGCTCTTAGTAACAGAGACATGCACACATGGATACTTAAACTTATGCCAACGTTAGTAAAGCCATTCAGTTCTTGTTCACACCGAAGACTGTGAAACTTGGTAAATAGATCAAAAACATCTTTGGTTTCAAACTGAGTTCAACTGAATTGGTTTATCACAGTAACGTGAGAACTAAATAAAAAACATTTCTGAAAGCATTACGGAGGGATAAGCAAAGCAAACACATGATGGTACCTCTGAAAACTTTAGAAAGTTACCCACTGCCTAAGTACTGAACGTGTCAGCATGTCAGTGAAATATAAGGATAGGGGAAATTGTTGTTGTAGCCCTCTTGTTATTTCAACTCCGTTTACTTCGATAAAGTAGCATGATGTGTGAA
>NW_008764902.1:0-504 GCF_000715545.1 Opisthorchis viverrini
ATACAAATAGTTATTTGTAACTTAACATGTTATTCACGAGAGACTCAGTAGTTCGTCACATTCTGCAGATAAATGTGTTACCTAGTTCTGGTGAAATGATGGTCAGGATAATAGGGTATTTTTCTGAGTGAGAAACTACTTATAAATCAATGCCTGTAGACGACACTTTTTCAGATTTCACGGTAATATCATCTTAATCCGTAGGTAAGTGTTTGACTCCCCATATTTCCAGTAAGACCTATAAGTGTGAAATGACCTTTGAAACACAGTTCAGTGTCCTTGAACCAATATGGAGTTCAACATTCCCCACTAAAAATGGTCCTGAGGTTATGTCTATCTAAACCGGCACGTTGAGTGAAGAACGCGTGCTGATCGCCAGGAATCACCACGTTTCATCAGAGTCGATCTTTGAAGTACTACGTGTCATCAGAGCAGTGCTGGTGACCTTTCTCTCCAACCCTCCGATATACTTGTGTGATCCCTCCGTACGGTATTGACTTGCGC
>NW_008764903.1:0-504 GCF_000715545.1 Opisthorchis viverrini
TTTGTTTGTGTTGTAACTTACCAACGGCTTGCGTGTACTCAATTCAGCTTACAACTCGATAAGACGTTCTATGCCATTTTGAATACAGTAGCTTCGAGAAGTTTTTGTCACATCATTTTTGTATTCTAACAGTTGTGTAGTTTAACGGCCTCTGTTTTGTTATGAATGAACATATAAACGAATTTAAACTAGATCCAGAGAGCCCGCAGCGGCTCTGTTTTTGGGGAACACTAGCCGGTTTGAGATCAATTACATTTGAAGCTGAAATAATGTAGGCATTCCAAATTTCGAATTCAACAAGAGTGAACTGTCTTTTGATGTTAATTTATGGAAGCACTGTTTTGATGAAGTTAACTGGGCGTCTGATTCAGATTACAGTTGGCCTTACAAATTATCCATCCATTTTCCTGTTGCATCAGGTTGGAAGTGTCTCCTTACGAGGACAAAGATGACAGCGATCGAAATGAAGGTCATTCAGCTGCTGTGAAATTTCGAATCGACGCA
>NW_008764904.1:0-504 GCF_000715545.1 Opisthorchis viverrini
GTAACTTTAGAGTTCTAAGGTCGTGTCAGAAACGCCTCAGTCGTCCCAGCCGCATACGTGAGCTGGCAGTTCAGAAAGGATTGTGAAAGCGCTGTACACTCTCAGCGCGTCGACCGGAATGGCCATGTAGTTGAGAGCTAAACGTGTTTGACGCGCTGGTAAGAATGTCACTTAAGCAAGTAAGCAGGCCTTCGTGTGTCAGATTCTCACGGACCAAGGGTGTTTCCCTTCCATCGAAAGGATCCGCGATCGTAATGATATATATGCTATCGGCGATTACATCCTTTAGGTTATTTATGAATTTTTCATATTTCATCATTGTGTCATAGTTTGCGTTCCTGTTTTTTTGCCCTTTTTTATTCCTTTTTTGAATGGCGATGTGTTAGTTTGGTTACTCGTTTTTGGTTTTTTTCGTCGGATATTTTATGAGATTTCTGGTATTAGTTTGTTACGTTTTGCCGCCTGATTTTTTGGATCTTGTCGTTCCTATTTTGCCAGAAGTAT
>NW_008764905.1:0-504 GCF_000715545.1 Opisthorchis viverrini
TTTGCCTAGCGATGCAATAAGTGAATAGAAGTCAGATGATTCCCCAAGCTGTAATATTCTATAGCAAAGCAGTGGTTTGGCGAAGTTCCGGAAGCAGACTAAACATTCAGACAGCATCATTTGTCCCGGTCTGATAAAGGACTTGTCATATTAGCTAGCTGGTCAGATTTTAAAACCACATAAAGTTGCAACTTTGAAGGTTTGAGCGGATAACATTACCTGTGTATTTTCTAGCGTTCTAATTTGGAATAAGATAAATAGTGAAAAATGAATGTCTTCACAAAAGTGAAATTTAGACCAGAGTCGGTGCATCCGATACTCAGATTTAATTTTGGAGCTGCTTTCGAAAAATGAGACGTGCGGCAACGTTTCCTAGTGACCGAAAGTATTGGATGAGTGTCCTGTAAGTCATAGCGATGTTTTTACAAATATTTGTACAGGCACGCGCTTTTGATAGAGAGAGTGATTAATATAAGAATAAAATGCTTCCCTGCATTTTAAAAA
>NW_008764906.1:0-504 GCF_000715545.1 Opisthorchis viverrini
ACACCGCCTGTCCCGTTAAGTTGATCGAAACCAGGTCTGTGAGAGGTCAATACACTGTGCACATTGGTGAAAAACGTGACAAGCTGGAAACTGATAATAAATTGCTTCGAAAGTATTTGACAACAGCAACAAACAGCAAACACACCACTTGTGACGATCCTGAAGACTGGGAGATCGATAGTTTCGAGATCCGAGGATTTGAAGTGCCCTGTAGAGGAATTCAAGAGAAAGAAATGGCGTTTTACTGGAGACACCTGACAGAGCAGATTGAGGAATAGGGGGGTTGTAAACGCAAAAAATATCGAGTCAGAACGTTGCATGTAAATCGTATCAGAGTTTTTGATTGCCTTGATCAACAGACAATCCAGCACAAGAGATCAGTAACATTAATAATCCACAACATGATATGGTCTCCGTTTCACTTCAAAAGCATCTCACGTCACGTCGCCGTCAACAGTCAGCTGCTCCGCAGAAAAGCAACTTTTAGTGTCAGGTTCGTGGGAT
>NW_008764907.1:0-504 GCF_000715545.1 Opisthorchis viverrini
TGGTTTTGTTCCAGGCATTGTTGGACTCCAATTAGTCGAAGAGATCCCATATTTCGAAAACACACTGCTGGGTTATTTGTACGGTAGAAAAAATATTGCTTTGCCGAAATTTACGCTATCATTTCAGTAGTGAGTGACGTTTTCTATTATGCGAGTAAATTTTCATGCATTTTCACAAATAACAAGCTTTGCGCATTTGCCAAGTGGACTCTGGCACACCGTTCTAAGAGTCTTTTTGATAGGGAATCAAAAACTTATCCAAGGAATTTGCGAATTTGAGCAAAGTGATTCCGTTTATCGATTGAGCTTGTGACTGACATTACTGATCCTGCCAATCCACTTACTTCCGATATTTTCGAATCTCTCAAGGGATAACTTCTGCATCGTGACGTTTGTTCCCACAATATGACACGACACCTGCAACTCCCGGGGTGTTTCCACCACACCACAGAACCCACAGGTGCCAATTTTCTCCCTGAAGAGAAACGTTTCGCTAGTATCCAC
>NW_008764908.1:0-504 GCF_000715545.1 Opisthorchis viverrini
TCGCTTCCAAAACTTCACACGCTGGCATAATTAACTGTTTTCATTCCCATTTTTTTTACCTAGATCACACATGTACGGATATCACGTGAATCCGATAAACATATAAAATCATGTGCTTTGTTATGAACAAATGAGCCGCATACGAGGCGTTCGATTTGTGAATAGCGAGTCGATGTCCACGTGCCATACTGAACAGGTGATGTTAGCTGAATATTTAGAAACTGAGTCTAACTACTGAAGTGAGGGAGGCGGAAGGCGAAGCTCAAGCTCAACGAAACTCACTCCTAGGCCGCGCCAGGGTCCAAACTACGGACATCTGACATTCCAGGCTAGCGTGTTAAACCTGCTCCAACAGGGCAGGCTTGAAGCATCTGAATTTTCAAGTCTAAACTGGCGAACGTGTTCACTCTTAAGTGATATCATTGGTTTGCCCGACTCCTCGATCAACGAACCAGTAATTGTTTTGGCTGTTTCAGTCAGGACTTCCTAGTCAGGTAGCTCCAT
>NW_008764909.1:0-504 GCF_000715545.1 Opisthorchis viverrini
AACATTTGTCACTGTTTTCTTAGCAATTTCTCTACACCGCGTGAGTGCTTTGATAGATTTCCGCCCTTCTCTGCAAAACAAAAGATCTCAACTTCGTGAAAATCACAGCGCATCAATGACACAAGCACCAAACAAGCATCAATTGTTGGAAAGAAGTCCAACAAAAATGAGAAATGGGAAGTGTTGTCGTTGCCGTTCCTGAGGTTTATATGTAAAACAGGATGCCGCTTTAACCAGCCCACCTAATAACAACCGCTTTATACAAACAAAAGAAGGAAAATTTGAAGCTGCTTCTAATAAAATTGACTTTTTCTCATCGTAAAGTTTCTCTGCAGGTCATGGACAGCGTCTTGAGATTAAAATGTGAGCTGATTTTTTGGGTAACAATAAAGTTGACACACACAGTGGATTAAGTTTCAAGGTAAGCTACACCCATTCTTTATAACCGCTGTCTTGAACTCCAATTCAAAAAGTGTGGGTACTAAACTTATTCTTAATGAGGAT
>NW_008764910.1:0-504 GCF_000715545.1 Opisthorchis viverrini
AACTTCGTTGTAGTTGACCGTCTAGGAATCTCTAATGGTGTCTGATATGTTTACTACCATAATTATACTTGTACTTGCAGATAACTGGAAAACTTTTTCATGGTGATCGGAGGGCATCATTGGTAATGACGTGAGACAAATCAGCTTACAATGGTGCGGTGGCGGATGCCTACACTTTGCAAAACCGATTAATTCAGTCATCGGAAGCCAGATTAACATCCGGTAACGATATATTCAATGGCGGAAACGCTGTCTCCGTGTACTCTTTGTCATGAACTTAACTACGAAGGCTGCTGGGTTTCTCGTTTTCAATCTATCTAAAAACTAACGGACCAGTAAGCAGAGTGATTATCTTCACTGCTCATCACTTTTTGTTTTCCCGGTGCAAACTCTCCCGAAATCCACAAAGTTATCATAGATGATTCGAGCTTCGCATCTTAACAAAGTACATGATACAATCTTGGGTGCCTAGTGAATGATAAAATGACCGGATTTCAAACAATA
>NW_008764911.1:0-504 GCF_000715545.1 Opisthorchis viverrini
CGGGTGTGCCTCATGATATAAGGTAGAAGTCTCAAAGACTGCACTTTTACTGGTATTTAGATATGAAGTCGTGGTTCCTAAAAGTGCCTCCCTACATCCTTGTCAATGCAAGCTGAAATACAAATATGTATAGTCATTCAAGGAGCGATTTCCAAAGTATGTATTATCAAAGCGTTTTTTGTCTACTCACAGTTTGGCGTCAGTAATGATGTTTATTCTTTTGCGGATGTGGGATGTTAGGGAGCTTCCAATGAGCCTTTTTCAAACTGATATTAGAAAACACCAATGTGTATGTTGTACACGTACGTATCCCTGGAAGTAAACAAAAGGGTAGTCCAGTAACGATGAATTATACTGCTTAACCGATGACCAGGAGAATGAATGAGCAGAATGACAGTTAGTTGAGTACGTTCTAAAGTTTCAATGAAGTAATAACTTGTGATGTGTTACCATGGATTGGGGTTTTTTAGTACGCACACTTCGGAACAGTTAGTGGAAAACTTA
>NW_008764912.1:0-504 GCF_000715545.1 Opisthorchis viverrini
CCCCCCACTCAGACCAGGCTGGGTTGTCCTTGTGTACTCGGGATTTACAACACCCCAGGTGTAGCTCACATCGGTCTTGTGTACCATGAGGTCTTCCATATATTCTTTCGAATTAACCGATCACATGGCATCGAACACCTGCATCAGTTGACTCGAAATTTTCACTTACCAAATGGACACATTTATTGCCATTTTGAGTTCTTCGAAGACTTCAAAGGCCTCCAGTCTGTTGAACGACGTAAAGTTGCCTACGTACAGTAAAAACGTGAAGAATTTAGTTGCCTTCAACCGCTTCCTGCATGCCAAATAAGACATTTACGTGGAAGATCAACTGCCAGCACATGTTTTTAACCTCATGATCCATTCGATTACGCCTTTAATGATGGCCGTGCCTGATATCCTGGGCAAATAGCTAGAAGCATATTCAACAACCGTTTATCGAACACCAAGTACAATCTGTACACATAAGCTGGGGGGACAATCGGTTATTGAGAGCGTAAAATC
>NW_008764913.1:0-504 GCF_000715545.1 Opisthorchis viverrini
ATCATCGTTGTAACAAAATCACCATGTGCTGACCTCGCTGCAGGCCTAAATAACCCCTCGGACGGTTACCAGTATTCACTTTCAGACCAGACAAATATTGATGCAATAGTGAGGACGCTTCCATCATCTAACACATCTGACTTAACACCATCCCCAGAATCGCCCAACTTCTACAGTGTCTGTCAATGAAGCACACAAGACTGATACAAACCCCTCACGTAGCTTTCAACAAAGGAGTGTTTGAAGGGTTATTCAATCTAACACCAGCCTGCATTTGAGGCTGCGAAGAAACAATGAAAGTCCGAAATTCTGGATACGCACATAGACCCACGTCTGCTGACCATCCTAAGTACCGATCGGCTGGGTCGCGGTAGTCGAGGTCCACGAACACCCCTGCGATACGCAAGCAACCGACCGTGAAGAAGAATCACTAACTGTGACGGAACGACAACACAGTGTAACTGGAAAGGACGCACTGCCTACTGCTTTTGGAGTGGACACGCT
>NW_008764914.1:0-504 GCF_000715545.1 Opisthorchis viverrini
AATCAAAGTTACCGATTCCAGCGGCAGACTGAAAGCAACGTGTCAGTTTAGACAACCAGACCGAGAAATGGCTGATGACATCAACGTAGAGACAGTTCGGCTACGTTACAATTTGAGCAGGTTCATCAAACTTCGTCCAAAGCGCGTACCAATGATTGTGCAACATACGATTCTCACAAGTGATCTTGAAACAACACAGTTATTAAGATCTGCAAGTTCCAAAGCACCATCAGCCTCCGTGTTCAGAACCACGGTCAGTAAGAGCCCCATGAAGGAAGGGTCACTATCCATAGAGTACATGGTTGATATGGGAGACCCACTGGGAACCACCGGTGTCATTGCATTTTATGCATACTCAGAGGGATTGGTGCGAGATGTGTGCTCAAAGATGGCTGCATCCCCGATAAAAGAAAATGCTTCGAATAGCAGTGATACGCGGACTCGACCAGCACGATTCACCTGTATCGTGCAGCCCAGTCACATCGGATTGATGCTCTACGCAAT
>NW_008764915.1:0-504 GCF_000715545.1 Opisthorchis viverrini
TGAAGGTAAATGGAATGCCTGAAGGTGTCATGGTGCTGTCGGACCCAGAGGAGTGATGAATTCCTCAGCGAAACCAAAAGGTTCGACTGAGACCACAGTCACTCGATGTCTTCTGTCCCGACAAAGCACCAGTGCTTTTGTCATTCGGGCGTTATTCGTCATACCAGCTTCATGCTTATCTTTAAGGAAGCATGCCTTTCCACACACACGACTCAGTCATTGTTAAAGTCATAAATATCCACCAAGGTGTCATATAACTGGTTGTAGTATCAACAGCAAAATAGCCTCACCCAATACCATGATGATCAGTGCTTGGGAGGGTGGATATCCCCGCTTCACAACTCTGTGGCAGTGAACCTCGAAACTGAGAAAACTGCTACAGCATTATCATAGGATTGCGTGACGTATCGAACAAGGTGTGACGGTGCTTTAAACGCCTCATTAGATATGACAAATGTGTCATGCGAAACCGAATCAAACTCTTTCGAGATATCAACGAACGCC
>NW_008764916.1:0-504 GCF_000715545.1 Opisthorchis viverrini
CTTGTGAGTAGTTTCTTTTATGAAAAATGGTTGCAAACTACTTGAGGGACGCTTTTAAGGTCTTGGTTCGTCTACCAGCTGCTGATTCAACTGGGATTTCAGAATACCCGACTTTTTCACGACTGTGCCCTGTACCGTGAGCGTTCGACTGACCTACCGGTTGGATTTGTCTAACAGTACGTGTGTACCATTTTGTTCTGCGTCGAATCTATGCGATTCACTCTATAATTGTATACCTACTGTCTGATAAGTGGATGGCTGAGCGTTTAAGGCGCAAACATAATGACAGAAATTTAGTGGTTCGAGCGCAACCACAGCATCTCGGCTTCCCCTGGCTGGGCCTGGGCGACCTGGCATCAGCCCAGCCCTTCTGGTGGCATGACAGCTAGCCACCGAAAGTGTGTTGCGGCTAAACGATTACTTATTGTATATCCAGGCTTTCCTCCAGGATTGACGTCAACTCCGTCACTCAAACTGCATGACAGTCATTTCGGCGAACTCACC
>NW_008764917.1:0-504 GCF_000715545.1 Opisthorchis viverrini
CGCTACCTGAGCTACCGACATTATTCTCTTAAGAAAACTATATCGACTAATTACTAGAGCCTTCAGGATTTCGAAGTTGAGAAAATTCCGACACCTCATTGAATCAAGCTAACAATGTTTTCACACTTCTGTTTCCAGATCATAAAACGGATTCATTCGATTGTTTTGATGTTTAAGTTAAAGGTTTAAAATCTCCCAACGAACATCGAGGATGGAGCGGATGCAAGCGCAGGGACAAGTGTAGATGGGAGATGGGGATCCACTAGCTGATAAAGTCGGTCAATACGTCCGCAAATGGAGTTTGCCTCCCTACATGAGTTCAGTTTGATGGCTAAACCTACGGCAGGCCGTAGAGATTAGGGGTACTCTCGGGCCTCCAGAGGGCGACCCTCGGACATGCACTTGGTCTCGTAGAGGATTCTTCAATATTAGTAGCCCGCTCTGTTATCTTCTGTACGGCATTTGAGGAAAAATGTGTGAGTAGAGGCCTGATTGTTTGTTTGT
>NW_008764918.1:0-504 GCF_000715545.1 Opisthorchis viverrini
AACCATGGTTCGTCAGGCTCATATATTCGGGACACCATAGAGCGCAAGTATTCGCAACGCGAGAGGTTTGCGCTCCCGAATTGGTCGCTTTCTTATTCATGTCCCCACATTCCACACAATCATGTGAACTATTGTGTTCTCGAAGGCCCCGTAACCAGTGAAACAATGGTTACATCCAAACTTCGCCTGAAGTTATAAGAAAAATAGTCTTTGTGTTCACAAGGATCTAAAAGAAGCATGGATAGGCCTAAAAGAGGACAATGTACAGTTGTTGAAGGAAAAAACTGTCGGGTCTGATACTCTAAAGATTTGTTACTTTCTCCAATGATTTTAGATTGACGCAAACCGGTTACTATCTTCATGTACAATCTGGGAAGTTCCAATAATGGAATTAAAATCCAAACGAAAGTAATTTGAGAAATCCTGCTTGGTAAAAGCCTTACAATGAGGAAAAACATCACTGGTAGTAATTTCAGTGATGTAAAATAAGTTGTATTGTAATCT
>NW_008764919.1:0-504 GCF_000715545.1 Opisthorchis viverrini
TTGCAAGTTCCCTCGCAACCCGATTATGATGAGCACATCTGGAATCATGCGTGATCCAACAGGGTTGCAAAATATGTGCCAAACTCTCCCGTTGGCTACAGTTTCGACGACATAAGATCGTCTGGCCACCATGATTATGATGAGCGCTTCTAACTCTCCTTCTAAGCAGGTTGCATTGGAGATGGCTATCACGGATAAATATCCGTGGAAACACTCGTTCTGCGAATACGAGCCATCAATTCGGGAGAGGCGAAGCGACCAACTCTCGTAAACCGTGACCGTCAACGCTGTTACGCAGACTATCACCCCAAGCATCCACCAGGTTCTCCTTGGTGCTTCCGCATGCAACATGGACTCGGATGTGAAGGTTGGGATCCCGAATAATTTTGCCAAATGCGGAATTGTTGACCACATTGCGTGGTACTCGGCACTGAGTAGAAACGAGGTTTTCCATACGCGTTTTCCTCTGCATCGTGATTGTTGCACTCAGACATGGGATACCAA
>NW_008764920.1:0-504 GCF_000715545.1 Opisthorchis viverrini
CAAGTGTGCCGGCTGAAATCCGATTGTCTTTTCCCTCTGTCTACGAGTACTTTTCATTCACTCGAGCAGCATTGTCAAAACCAATAATTGAGTATATACCGCGATGTCACTTGCTTTTCGTAAAACTAATATGGATGAGGGAATTAAATGGGCCGGTTTGAATTAACTGAATTGTATCCACCTATTTTTTTACAGCTACATCCGCACCAGCTCGCCAGGTAAATCGTGTGTGATCTTTCTGTGTGCGTTTATCACTAACTTCAACGTTTGTCGTACCATTGGGGTTGTTACCCATCGGTTGCTTTTTCAGACGTTTTTTAAAAATGATGTAGAATCCTTCACTGGATTTCAGGCTCCAGTTGGTGGATTCACTTATATGACAACAGAAGTTCAGCGAAGCCAGTGTATCAGTCGAAACCGTTCCTAATGAAGACCGCTTTTGAAAATAAATTGACTGATTGTAGCGAAGAGGTTATACTTGAAGAGTTTTCAGCAACCTTGTGA
>NW_008764921.1:0-504 GCF_000715545.1 Opisthorchis viverrini
CTGCTGCCACAATATGCCGTGAACATGTAAGCAGTCAGCCCATTAACTACCGCTAAGCTTTCCGCCGACATTTTCCGATAGCAGACATTTTTCATTGAGTCAGTTCAAGGCCCAGCAACTCATATGAGCTGTCCGGATAACTGATATGTTCATCAATATCAGACCGACTAAACTGTCATGTCGTCAGGAAAGCTCTTTATTAAACTAGCGTTTAGGGTGTCAAATTGTTTTCGCTCGAGCATATGTGTTCGGCAAAATTTATTCTTCATTATACAGGAAAATGTTGGAGACTCAGGTCCCGTAGATTGCCGGTGAAATATTGCATTTCAAACGTTTCATCATCCGTCAAGCTGACATCACCAGCTCACTGTTAGTGATTGTGGTCATAAGCAGCAAAGTTTTCCTGTCTGTACCTTGTGCTAATGAACAACCATACTCTGAATTTTGCCGTTTTACGGTGGTGCCCGAAGACCTTATTTCATTCAGCACCAAATGGCTCTTTTG
>NW_008764922.1:0-504 GCF_000715545.1 Opisthorchis viverrini
TTTGCGCCGATGGATCTCCTAGGTCATTATGTGTTTGTCATTGGTCAGCAAAAAATGGTACCCGAATTCAGACCAACAAGGCTGTGTTCTCAGTTTCTGCTACGCGAAATTTACTTTAGCTTTCCGCCAGTCAGCACATGTCTTTGGATGACAGCTATTCCGAAACATTCACAAATTTGAAAGAGCTTGCGAACGTCCACTACTGATAGGCATCTGCTTCGGGCTCCGCACTCGGAAAAGGTCTTGGATACCTAAGAAGGAATCATTCGAATCCTCATAACAGTTTCATCTCAGTGAAAGGGCCAATGACCAGTCTTACACGCAAAGTCACAGTGGCAGACAAGCCCGGTCAGCAGACAAAGGAAGCAGTTTTGGTAGAAGCTTCCCGATACACTGTCAATACCCATAGCTAGCGGATGACGTTACTAGTAAATTCACCCATGTTTGTGTGGTGAACCATGAAAATAAACGGTTCAGACCTGTGTAGTTTCAAACTGTTGTTCC
>NW_008764923.1:0-504 GCF_000715545.1 Opisthorchis viverrini
TGTGGTTGGTACTGTGAAGTTTGGCAGGACAGCTCAGAAGTATGTGGGAGGGAAAAGAGTTCTTACCTTCATTGAGGTAGATTTTACGAAATAAACTCATTTGCAAACGCATTTGGTTTTACAAGAGACACATCTGGAACCCAGCTGAATAGCTGTTTATGATGTTTTCAAAACTTTTGCTGTATAACCTGAAAAGTAACAAAATGAAAGCGGAATTGCACCATTCTACATGCCACTGCTTATATCGCAAAAACCCATGCACTGGTTTCCAAAAATAAACACTACGGTTTCATTTGAACATAAAAATCGAAAACACAGTTACCATCAGATTGGCCATAGTTATACCCTCGGCCGCTTCCTTCAGAATTGGTGCGCTGGTGTCGGATGAATCGCAAGACTAGCCATACTGAAGAGATGTAGACGTAATCGGGCGAATTTGGCCAGTTGCCTGTTCTGTGTGCTTACATAATCTGACGTCAGTGGATCGTTCGAAGCAACCCCCGT
>NW_008764924.1:0-504 GCF_000715545.1 Opisthorchis viverrini
TAGACACAAAACGCTCCTATCTGCAAAATCCTCGGGATACAATAAAGCTATTTATGCAAAAACGTTTTTTCGTTGTACGTATGCTTAAAGAAGAAACTCTATTCTACATTCATTTTGTCGAGGTTTGTTTTAAGGAAGCTCACCACAGAATTTTTGATGCACATTCAACTCTGAACCCCACCCGATATGGCTCTTTAAATAGCTTCACAAATAGCGGATGGGAATTTGGGGACTGTACCCTTTCCATCATTCATGGCGTTTGCGGGGTTGAATGATTATATGAAGGACAATGATGCGGTGCTTGTGCGTCCATCCACTGACCAGAAAGCCAACGCCGCATTGCGTTACGTATAGGTCAACTACAAATGTAGCAGATTGCCTGCAAGACGAACAAAACGTCTTGGAAGCCGAAAAAATAGTAAGATGAATGTGTTTTCTAATAACAACCATCACGCAAAACAACGATATCCAGTGTGTTTTTGTTTAAAGAGACGGAGGAGCAAT
>NW_008764925.1:0-504 GCF_000715545.1 Opisthorchis viverrini
CTCCTTTCTAAGTTGCCTCTCTTCGGACAAATTGCACAATGAATCGTAGCTGACGAAAAACCCTGTGAAGAGGTTTCTGTTCGAAACAGTATCCTTTGGGAAATAAGTCTACCTTTAAAGACAACCAACAGTACGTCAGTAGTACCAGATATCCAATCTAACTCAAGCCCTGTTATGAGAAGATAGTGAGGGGAGACCCCTAACCAAAAGTTACCTATTTAAAGGGTCGTTTATTTGCCAACCCATTTGAGACGTAGAATAGGAGACTGTAGACACATATTCCGTTCCAGTTTGCCACACACAAAGCATGAACTTTTCATCTGTATTTCAAAACCACCGCCGAACATAATTTGAATGCAAGCTTTGTGGGATCTGGCAATTGTTTGTCGACAAGCACGAGATCTGTTTCCTAATCCTCTTTGAGTTTTCATCGACTAGAATCGACGTTTTCACACTGACAGACGTGGATATCCTTTCAAGGATACGAAGACCATGTAGACATGA
>NW_008764926.1:0-504 GCF_000715545.1 Opisthorchis viverrini
TCCCATGATCTGAAAAACCGTGATCAATACACTCACATCACACGCGCCAATGTGACAACCATCGTAAGCAATAATAAAGGTAGCAGCAGTGGCCTTTCTCAACTGACCAACGGGGAAATGAACCCTATTAAATTAATTTTGACTCTGTTGTATACATCGAATATTGTGGTGGCTCTTTCTTATTTGTTTGAGGGACTTTACCACGCAACAGGTGGTGTTATCCTCACACACGTTAGACTCACTGAATTCCCCCGTGACTTTCATATAATTGGGACATCAAAGCCGATAATCTGTTCCAACTCCAACACCAACCCCAGGAGCTGCTTGTGGGAAGGCTAATCTAAATGAACTGCAGCTAGAATGCTAGAATGCACCAGTGCATTCTAGCAGGTGTTGTGATACTTTTGTGATAGTTACCAACATGGTTGAAATAGATGTCATCAAAGATGAAGTGCATTTACAACACAGTGGCTACATTAAACGATCTTGTGTCTACTTCCGATG
>NW_008764927.1:0-504 GCF_000715545.1 Opisthorchis viverrini
TATATCCGGCCGTATCATGTGTTTCAGTTGACAGAAAGTGCAGTCATTGTGTGAGGTTAATTAGTCAGTCAGACAGGCTATAAACTGATAAATAGTCATAGCATCGAGTGGCTGCATACTTAACCTGAGTGGGACCTTGAGCAGTTGCCATAGTTGACGGGCAACGCAATCCCAGCCGCCATGACGTGAATTTCCCAAAGGGGTAGAAGGGTGCTGAGATACGATTCCTCTGGTCAACTATGTGTGCATTTACTGTGGGTCCAAGGCATATAAATTGAGTTAGTCATATACTGCTCCTCTAACAGATTCAATAGATGTGAGAAAGGTTATTAGTGACGCAGACTACATTGGGATACTCGTTAGTGTGATCAGGGTTCACAGTCACATTGCCAATGAATTTGCTGTCGTGGTGTTGTGATTCGTCCAACTTTATGTGCATCAGTGGGACCACTACATCTCCAGCCTCAAGATAATAGGAGAATTCACAACCCTGATCAATACACC
>NW_008764928.1:0-504 GCF_000715545.1 Opisthorchis viverrini
GTGGGGGACAAACGAAATCGTACAGATCGCATTTGGGGACTTGTCTGCTATGTAAAGCACCGCAAAATTTTAAGTTATAGGTGCTTGAATGGATAGTTCTTGGTTACTTCGTTCGCTTTGATATAAGTTGACTAATTCGCTGGGTCCAAGATAACTGCATGGGAACACCGGCGACTGCTAGCATTCACGTTCTTAGGTGGCGTGGGTCTATACGGTGAGACTCTAATCTAGGAATTTGGGCCCTCTTTTCTTCAGAAGACTGATAAGGACTGGACGACAACCTCTCCATAGGTCCTTGCCTGTTTTTGGTTCATTAGCTGTGCATTCCAGTGGCAGAAAACCGGTACCGTAGCATGTTCATCAAAGTTCTAGCAAGCCCATCAGGACAATCAAGTGTACACGAAGATTCACGTGACCATTTAGCGTTGAGCATTGGTTCTACGGCTGTTTCCAGATGAATGAATGTATATATGATCAACATAGGTGATAAATCAGTAAGGGGCT
>NW_008764929.1:0-504 GCF_000715545.1 Opisthorchis viverrini
TATAACGGCGGCCGTACTGATACTACAGATGCAATTGTTAACTAGTTTTCTAAGAAGTGATCAGCGCCTGACACGTAAATATTCGGATTCCAGAACCTCATTGATTATCTGGCAAAACAAAAACAAAGAGGCGGTACTCTTCAAACGTCACATTGATAATTAGCGGTTTTCACTTAGTTTCACCAGACAATTTGATTTCTACACACTTGATCAATAGAGTCAGACGACAGGTCATCGGTTTTCAGCAAACTTGTAAGTAGTTTCCGTCGTGAAAATGCACTGCGATATCTGGAATATCGTGCCAACTGAAACACGAGGCGGCCTGTGTGCGGCACATTTAATTGTAGAACATCATAAACAAGAGATTCAGTTGAGCATTTAGAGAAAACCAAATTGATTTGTAAACTAAAGAATGCTTCTTGATTTAACTATAAGTAACTGTAAATAACTGTATACAATCCCCTGCAAGAAGGATATATGTGAGTTCCATCTACCTCTCTCAGT
>NW_008764930.1:0-504 GCF_000715545.1 Opisthorchis viverrini
GCGTTTATTCAACTCTTTTTTGCCAACACATTTTATGTCTCAACTGAAGCACTGCACGGCAGCAACCTCGTCGCTGGTGGATCATATCGATATACTCACCGGTTCAAAACCGGAAATAGCTATTTTCCTCCTAAGCGGGTTTAATGTCACCGCGCAAAGCTTCTTCAACCATGATACTCAATGCCAACTTATATATAATACAAATGCGATTCACATTTATATGTCCGGATCAAAATGCTGCATAGCTTATTCACTTACATGCATCACTTAGCGCTATCTGGTAAGGGACTGATGAGATAAATAAAGTAAAATAAAGTATGCTTTCGAGTGAAATTTACTCAGAATTGCGTGTCACAACATTCTCCAGACGTGCATTCGGGAACAAAACGTCCAAAATTTGTTTCGTCAAACTAAACAATGAAATCAATTCAAATAAAACAGTATGTTTAAAGTGAATACGGTCGTTCAAAACAAATAAGAATTTGATACAGACCTCACAGTATT
>NW_008764931.1:0-504 GCF_000715545.1 Opisthorchis viverrini
GAAGAGATAACATGCGCTTATGTTATAGGTAAGCAATGTGATAGCCCAAAATACTCACTTGACTTAAGGGAGAGGGTGTATAGCACAGCGACAATGATTTTGAACAAAGTTCTAAATAACCGAAACAGGTATCTGTTCAAATCGAAGATTTTCGTTTTTACAGCATATGTGCAGCTGCACAGCAGTGCCGTAGCCTGACCTCGGTGGAAATGCATCCATCTTAGTGCTTTTGTCTAATTCCTAATGCCTGTTTGATTAATTTCGACTACCGCGGGAAGGATAATAATTCCACTCATCTGAAAGGTCCACCTCCAGTCCTCGTGCGGTTCTTCCGATTAAGTAAAAGTACTCAAGTAAAACTGTGCCAGCATGTTCTAAACGTTCGTTGCACCAACAGTTCGTGAAACTCCGACAAACGGGGCACACATCGTCCAGCTGGAACGCCCTTCCGATGCATAGCTGCCATGCCACCTGTGGGTAGCACGGGGGCTGAGATGCTGCCAA
>NW_008764932.1:0-504 GCF_000715545.1 Opisthorchis viverrini
CAAGAATGACACACTAAAATTACAGATAGTAGTAGAATCCCCATACAACTCGCTGTCCAAGTACCAGAGCTATTTCACAGACTGAACAAGCGACTCATATACACTTCCATCAAGCCAAGAAAAAATAAGTGTGACTGCGTCACTGTGTGGTGAAGTTTTGTCAGGTTATCTATCAATTATGACTTGATTTACTTTGTGAATTTATGGACCAACGAACCTCGTTTACTAGACAGCCTTTGAAGTATGCTTGTCAGACGATAAAGCAGGGAGCCTTTTACGCGCACACACACACACCATACAAGTATGTGTTTTGAGTTATCCACTTTCTAATTGCATCTCATACGGTGCCCAATGTTTTTTGTGATATGCCTATCAGGTCGGTTTTAGTTTGGCGGAGCTCCAGTCGGTCCGAGACCGTTCCTGACAGGAAGTTACAGAATGGCTTGTTTGTTCCTGACCAAAGGACAGCTGGACCATGTGTTTTCATGTCTGCGTGTTCAAAGC
>NW_008764933.1:0-504 GCF_000715545.1 Opisthorchis viverrini
AAACCTTAGATTGATCGGCAGCACAATGAACTAGTCATCTGGCCTTATAGCTGGTTGAATCGCGCTCCTCATTTCTGCACTATATGGTGAGTTCCCAATGACTACCACGAAACACTCACTCGCGACATCATATTCACCATTAGTTGGTTGACGCCTAGAACAGGGAAAATACTACAGAGCCCGTGCAACTGAATCCCTACCCCTGATAACCTGTACGAGTAACAGCCTAAATCTCATTAGTCTCTCATCATTTTACATTACTCCATACAAATCAGGTGCCGATATAGTGACAGAAATCCCGGTCGTAGTGGTGATCCCCACACCATCACCCGTTGGTACCGTGAACGTCGTTCAAACTACAGACAAAACCACAAGTATGTCATTTCATCTGCATAATATTACAAGTAGGAAGAATTAAGTGATCATTAGTTTTGGTCCATAAAACTTGTGAATATATCAATACATGTTTTTATCTCGTGCACTCTGTGCATTCTGCTTTGATCG
>NW_008764934.1:0-504 GCF_000715545.1 Opisthorchis viverrini
CCGTGCCAGGCATATATTAACGCGGGCAGCCCGGACAATTCGTTTTGAATAACGAAGTTTAATATGATTTACAACCACGCGCTTCTAGGTGCCGAAGCCCATCACCCTGACCGCTGATTCGAACAATGCTGAATACGACCAACTGCCGCCGTCCTCGTTGCTCAACTTGGATGCTCCCACCCTCCTAGAAAATCCCATCGTCCACGACAAAATGGATGTTGCCGACATTTCAGGCTTGTATGAGGAAGGAACTATTCCAAACTAGTGAGCGATGGGTGGTAGCTGTGTACGACACAAGGTATCACCCTCGGGCGGAAGTCATCGATGGAGCGTCAAACATCTCCAGTTTTTAAGAATTTTTAGAAGATGAAAACAAATGTGCCGAGTGCGGCCTGGAACATCCGAAGGAAAATCAATAAACTGGGTTTAGTGTCCATATTGACCACGTTGTTATCAACGCAGTTGTCTTCTTTAACCCCTATAATTAAGGTCTTGGGTTTTTTT
>NW_008764935.1:0-504 GCF_000715545.1 Opisthorchis viverrini
CTATCAAATTCCGCTTGAAAGACAAGTTGTCACATTCTACCCGCAGCTTTTGTGTGTACGCATTTGTATGCTTTTGGGGAGTGTCATAAGTTGATCGTACGAATAGGCACCTGTCGGACAGAATGTGGGAACACAATCCTGTATCTGTGAGTGGTAGTTGGAAGAAACCAGGGTCAAGCGCGATTGCGTCACAGTTGGCCGGAACCAGTCATGTCATAGACAAGGAGCAAGCCTTCACCAGAATATACCGGGTACCTCTGAACCGATCACGACTGGTACGATCCAGACTATTATCGATCGCGGAGGCAATTGGAATCCGACTGCTGGTTCCACAACTTTGCATCCAAAAGAAACTGGTGCGACCTCTGAACTTGAACTGGCCTACGAAACATCCGGTCACAAGTCTTTCTGACACTGACGTCACTCAACTCAACTGAATCCCCATTGACCTACTCCTTATTCAACTCCCGTTCTCTTGATTTCTATTTCTGTAAAGTGTATGTA
>NW_008764936.1:0-503 GCF_000715545.1 Opisthorchis viverrini
TTTCCACCACTGAGCTCAGACTTCTTGGTTATGAAGTTATTGAAGGTATCATCAAATCAGACCCTGAGCGCTTCAATGTCTTGCAAGAGCTGTCCGTTTCGAAGGACATGAAGTCTCAACAACGGGCGACTATTCTCGCGTACTATTCTCGTTGGATAAGCCGTTTTTCTCATAGAATCTACCCAACCCTTCCCATCCCTGAATCTTTTATGAAAGCATCTAAAAGTCTCAAAAAGGAGTTGATGAGGGAGCATTGGACACCATCGATCCGAGAATACCCTTGGAGCTCGAAACTGATGCACCAAGATGGCAGACCGGTCGCATTCTTCTCACGTACACTGTTTACCTGCGAAAAACATCGTTCCGCTACTGAGAAAGTAGGGTTTGCAATTGTCGAAGCAGTGCGCGAATAAAGGAATTACCTACTCAGGACCCATCTCAAAATTATAACTGATCAGCGGTTCGTTGCATTCATGTATCCAACACAACAAAAAGGAAAAATA
>NW_008764937.1:0-503 GCF_000715545.1 Opisthorchis viverrini
ATGATGAGTACAACTTTAGGTATGTTTATTGCGATGATGTGTTCTCAGTGAAGGGCACACACATTCCTAATATGTGGTTATACCGCAATTGCTACCCATTGCTAGTTCCACCTGCGATTGGAATAACGTGATCAATTATGTCAGTGGTGTGGTATTTCTGAAGGACATTTGTGAGGAAACCTGAAAATCAGTATCTGTAGCATGCAGGCATTTCATCCGTACTTTGATTACAACCTTCAGGATCTTCAGCAATGTTATTTTCCTTTTGGTCAATCATCTATCAGTGAGGAGTTCCTCGTGAAGTGGGTTCAGTCAGTTGGCAGTTTGAAGAGCTTCGGGCAACTTCAAAGGAGATTTGTTCGTTTAAGTGGAGCCAGTTCAGGCTGGATTCCCGATAAGCAAAGCGCATGTGTTCCAGGGGCGTCTGATGAGCAATGTGATTAGCTCGCAATTAGACAGGACACAGTGACCGCTGGAGTTTCGTGAGATGGGCACTGCTGATG
>NW_008764938.1:0-503 GCF_000715545.1 Opisthorchis viverrini
CCGTAAACCACGTCCTTGTTTCCCGAAATCGATTTACGTACCAAAGGTGTGTGCGAAACTCAGGCTCCGCTTATGTTGTCATTTGTTCCTCTCATCGCCCAAACTCCGAACTTCGCAATCGCTAATCATGTCTTTTGTCTTTGAAAATGTAGACTTGGCTTTGAACTGTGCCCATCTATAAATACATTTTTGAAACTTTTAGTGCATTTGAATCTCTCCGACTTGTTTGTCGCTTCCAGCAAATGTGCCCAATTTTCTTATCATGTTCGAGATCCTTCTCTGATACGACCAGAAATTCCAAGTGATGAATAATGATGTACCTCGCGAATCCAGTTTTTATGAAACCCATGAGAGCACTGAATGGAAGCTCCGATCTTCGGAACACGATAAACAGGATGTACTATTCTCAGACATGTCACCAGGTTGTTCAGTACACCTAATTATTCTATGGACAAAATGGCTTCGGATTTATGGACGCTGGAAAGCATTCAACATGTCTTTCC
>NW_008764939.1:0-503 GCF_000715545.1 Opisthorchis viverrini
AAAGATTCCCCTAGTTTATATTTTTTCGATGCTGAAGAATGAGATGTTTATATGATATTGTGACGACGGAACAGTTGCTCCTATCAAGCAACAGGTTATAACTATCGGGAAGCAAGAATAGGGTTAAGCCAGGATTTAGCGCTCGAAGGGATCAGATTTGGCATCAAGAAGCCGTCCACTCAGTTGGTATTTGTGACGGCTACATTCCTGGGTGCACGTGTGAAGGCTCATAAGATCCTTGAATTTTAGGATCTTACTACCGCTTTGCACACTAGAATAGCGTTTACTGTAAATGACCAAGATAAGAAACACCGTTTACAGATGTGGTTGTGAAGGGCTGCCCTTGATCATTGTATTAGGTTATAGTCCATAACTGAATTTTCGCAATCATCATTGCAGATAGACACGGGCTTGACAGTTACGTTAAATATTCAAGATAAGCAAAAGCGCGTGAAGTTAACATGATGAACAGCGATAATGTGCCTTATTTCCCGCCAACGTCG
>NW_008764940.1:0-503 GCF_000715545.1 Opisthorchis viverrini
GGCTATAAGCCAGTAAATTGTAGTCCCCGTCTTAAAACTTCCATATTTTGTTTCGCGTCGAACGCACAACCTGCCACCACGGATTTCTTGACCGGCATCCACTACCCGTCTGTATTTCTTGATGCCTCCTCTTTATTCCTGTCTTACGTTCACTCGTTCCGCTTAAGAGTCTTCTGAATTTGTTTCATACAGACCTTGGTGCAACCACTGAACTTAATTTAATCTACACATCCTCTAGTTTGTTCAACTGGGATACAATTGTTCATTTGCATCGATACTGAGCGCGACGTTTCATCTTTTTGGAGCGTCACTCGAATGTTGTCTGCGTTCGGCACTGAATAATCTCAGATATTTCTACGGGATATGGACTTACCGTCATTCCAATCTATTCCTTACTAGGAGCCAATAATCACGCTAATTACCGCTTAATCAAACTTAGTGGGTGTACACTTTCTTCAGGTCTGTTTTTGATCTTGATTTCGGATGCTGTACGGCTGACTTCT
>NW_008764941.1:0-503 GCF_000715545.1 Opisthorchis viverrini
AAAGACATATATATGTATATATTAAATGACCTGATCATCGTCATCGTCATCATCATCATCTACAGCATGACACCTAAACCGATGCCTCACTGCCGTACAACCACATTTTATTTGAAAGCATTTTTGTGAAGCAAAGAACAAAAATTGGTTGAGAAAGGAAACTCATGCCAGCTTACTAGAACCATTCCAGGGTGTTTACATCTCCAGATACTTATTCAGCCAATCTGGTTTAAAATGGACAACAAGAACGGCACAGATATCCGTTGATAGTTTCTTCAAACAGCCACGCAGTGCACCCGCACGTTTAGTAAACTCCTTCACACCCTTCTGTTTAGCCAAATCTTGGCACTATGGATTGGGCACGGAAAACAGCACTGTCTTCGGCGGAAAATGGTAGGGCGTACACGAAACACGTCAAAATCAAAGCAAAATTCGGTGCTGGACACATTTTTAGAAAACGTCTTAGCTGTACATCCGAAAAATCTCTTTCTAATTGCCTCGTT
>NW_008764942.1:0-503 GCF_000715545.1 Opisthorchis viverrini
AGGCATTGCGCTAGCGTTCCAGTCCTCAAGTAATCTGACACATCCGTTATATTGGCATACACACGTGTACTGTCAAGTGGCGTTACATCAGAAATGACCTCAAAATTTCATCATTTGTATTGTGTTGTGCCGGCAGTCAAAATCTTTATCTATGAGGCCAACCAGGTAAAAAATTGAACCCTGTATTATGGATAATGTGGGATTTCACATTTGCACGCAGCGGCGTTTGTTGATGACTCTACTGCAAATTGTGCATGGATGAAGGCAGAAAAGTTCTACCTGACGAATAGCCCAGAACAAAGAAGGTCGTCAACAAGACTCATATCTCCTTGTTCCTGTTCCCACTAAATGCTAATCACCATATTAGTCTGCTTATGATGGGACGAGAAATACACTGCTAATAATACGATAGTGAAATATGTCATATTGGCTTAGGTGAAATCCTGGTGAGGCTGTCGGTTCATTCATATCATACAACCATGAGAATTGGATATAAAAGTATC
>NW_008764943.1:0-503 GCF_000715545.1 Opisthorchis viverrini
TGGTCATGTGCCTCCCTCTGTTATAATCACTGGTTAAAGTGAGTGCGCACGTTTCAGCTGTTGCCTATATATAACTACTCAACCTTGGACACCTCGAATTTCATGTTGACACGCCCCATTATTGAGCACCTGAGTCCACTCAGGCCGAATCGAAAAAACTAACCAGCCGTCGTCTGTTAAGAAGAAAGAGCACTCAAACACAACAGTGTTTCACGTCTCAGATTCGACCCCGTATCCAATCAAATGCGTCTTCTTAAAGACGTCGTGGATCTCACCACTAAACTTTCTCGGAAGTTTTGTGCTCCGAATAAGGTCCGCAGCGCTGTTCGGTCTATGTTGTCGATGATATTTCTAGTCCATCGCAAACCCTGATCCACAGGGTAGCCAAGTAATCTCGAGACCCCTTTGTTGAGGTTGATTATCCATCTGACACGTCTTCTGGATAGGTTCAGTACAATTTTCGCTCGCATACCATCCATAGGTAGTTTGGACGGTGGGTTTAC
>NW_008764944.1:0-503 GCF_000715545.1 Opisthorchis viverrini
CCTGAGCCGGATTTCATACCCACCCAAGATATTCTGGCCGTATACAAATAACACTTTCGTGATGATGTGACGAAAAGAAGGCAGCGTGTTTTACAATTACCTGAATGAGCTGAGCCCACAGATCAAATTTGGTAGGGAGACAGAGTCAACTTCGGGTGCACTGGCATTTTTTGGCTGCATAAAACATAAGGTCGAGAAGCCGACCGACACTGGTGCGGTTTTGAAATACTCGCCTACCCATCCGAAATCGGTAAACCCTAGCATTGCTTCATCAGTGTTTTAGCGTGTAAGGTCTTTGTGCACAGAAGAAGCTGATCGGACAGCGGCCAAAATGGAAGTGAATAACAAACTTCGGGGTAGTGGTTTTCAAACTAGCTTGATTGGCCCTCTATCGCAAAGGGTGTTGGTACCGGTGTTGGGTTGGTACCCGGAAAGGATCGAGACTGTTGTTATTCAATATAAACCAGGGACATTTAGGTCATTCGAAGAATTCCAACCACGGT
>NW_008764945.1:0-503 GCF_000715545.1 Opisthorchis viverrini
AATCCGTGAATCCGTGAACTAAAGCTGCGTGACCTTGGCCTAGTTATGTCAGTGGCCGGGGTCCCCGAAGCAGTTGTGGTGTAGTATACGGTGTCTGTCATTTTGATTGATTTTTATGTAAGTATTGGCGATGTACAACCTTGCTTACTGGGCTTTGGCCCATGAGCTTTGTTTCTGTTTTTCATTTACAGAAATTGACCGACAAGAACAAAACCGACCCGGGAAACTTTGGCAAAAACCTCGATCACGGATTCACGGATTGATACACAGGATCGAAGCTTTTGCCCAAGTGTATCANTGCACACCTGCCTTCGGAGAATCACTGTCCCCTGGTGCTTCCATAGCGTGCATATTACATAATTGGAGACCACCCCAGGATGGTTACCACACACTGGTAGACCTACCACAGAGATCCTGGCTCTACATATGTGCATACAGGCCTCAGAGCTAGCACTTTGCTCATTCACACTTCACAGACGCAGACCCAGGTACAGCAACCCCTG
>NW_008764946.1:0-503 GCF_000715545.1 Opisthorchis viverrini
ACATCCGAGTGTAAACGGGGAAATCACACCGGGAATCGCTCCAAGAAGCCGTGAATGGACGTTCACGTGCCTTTGGCTAAATGTGTCTACTAGAAAACGAAATGGCCTGTTGGCAGAAGCTGAGGTATGTGAAATACAGCGTTTGATGATAATGACAAAGTCGGCTAAAGATGGCAAATGAGCAACATAACAAGCAGGCGTAAAATTTCGAAAAATTGAAGTAGAAATGTTTGCCGAAGAATTTAAAGTGAAATAACACAGAATCTGGATTCTGGGGGAGATTTCTTTCAGCGTATCCTTATCATACTGAGTCGGAAGTTGGAACATGGAGAATTTTTCATCATGCGTCTAAAGAAGCGAACGACAGGTGATAGTATCTGGGGCAACAACAGTGAGACAACCTCGAGATATCTAAACTAAACGCCTATGAACACAATCTCTGGATGGGAATCGCTAGCAGCACGATAAGGTGTGTTCACTGACAAGTGGCTTTTTATGCACAG
>NW_008764947.1:0-503 GCF_000715545.1 Opisthorchis viverrini
CTTCGCAGGGTACGCTGCAACAAGCAGCCTAAAATCAAACCTACGAATGAATGAATTCCTTTGAGTTTTTCTCCATTTCGCCATTTTGACTTCTCCGTTTTACTCATTCTAATTAGCCACCTGACATTTCTTGGGTATTTTGTGCATTGGTGACGATAGTCGGTAGTCCTAAACTGTCCGTAAGAACGAACGAACGCCAATCAGCTATGGGAGAACTATCAATGTAACCTGCCCTCTATCATAGCTTGTACTTGAAAATATTGATTTCCTGCCGGTGTCACAGCAGACATCATGACTTTGAATCTATAGCTATGAGACTCGTCATGTTCCTTAACGGACTTTTGCTAAATGCAGTGTACATACATGTGACGCTGTCAAAACAAGATTTACTGATTAGTGCTTACGTGCTTCACCTGTAAGCTGAGACTGTCACACACAATGAACGAAGCAAGAAGTTGTTGGCCATCTGTCTAGGAATGAATCACTGACGAGAACATCCGACC
>NW_008764948.1:0-503 GCF_000715545.1 Opisthorchis viverrini
GGTGAGTTAGTCGAAACACTAGCTGAGCTCAGGCTTTTCTCCGCACACGATCCGTCATTCCTGACTAGGCATGGTTAATGTCCAGCAGAAGTCGACAGACGACAGTTCTAGTACGTCTTTAATGTCGGATTCTTGCTGAAAGCAAGCTCATATGAACTATATCCTGGGAATGCAGGTATAAGGCAAACTTGTTCACGGGCAGATTGAGGCACCATTATGATTAGTTGTTTTATTTAAATGCCTCACAGAAGACCCTCATTGAGATTGAAGTTCCGTGCGAATAGTAAATTCAAATTATCCACGTCCAAACTTGTTTGAACAAAGAGGAAAAACGGTAATTGCTCTTTAAACGAAAAGGTTCACTTCACGCAATTTAGGAAATTTATTTTACTAGCAAAAGTAATGTCTTCACTGCGGAGTTGTTTATTAACAGTTACATACAATTGGACAGGTGAGCGAAACTCGCTTATGCAACTTGAGCGCGTCTTCCTGAACCTTCCTGG
>NW_008764949.1:0-503 GCF_000715545.1 Opisthorchis viverrini
TCTCTCTCTGTTGGCCAAACTCGAACACAAGGTTCTCCAGTAACGTACATGAGCCTACGGTGCCTTATTTATCGAGGCAATATTGTTCAAAACATGCGGGCAGCTGGTCACACCGGTGCTGATGTAACTGTGAGCCTCAGTGATAGGCTTTTTGTTTATCTCGTCTCTATATCCATCGATTCTTACAAGGACCTGGAACTGTGAGTTTCGGTTTCCCGTATTGTTCGAACTGTAAATATGCCTTTCTACCTTTGGACGTTGCAGGTTCACAGGCTCAGATACGTTCCAACCGGTGTTATTCAAAACTAGTAATGAGTCTTTTTGTTTTGCCTTGATTGGATTGAGCTTCAGCTGGTCGTTCAGTACACCTTCGTCCCAAAGGATAGTCGAAGTCACTAAGCAAACTAGTAAATCAAATGACAGATTAACTTTGGATGAAATAATTATGGGACATCTAAATTATTCAATGAACCTGTGAAGAGCTTAATATGTTGAGTTCTCCG
>NW_008764950.1:0-503 GCF_000715545.1 Opisthorchis viverrini
GACAATCGGAAGCCCAGTAGTTTTTCCTTCTCACAGTCGTGCTGCCCACATCAAAGCGATAACACAGTCTTACTCCAAAGTACTCTGAAACATAGAACTGTAACAATATCCGGCAACACATTCCCTTGGTGTAACACCCGCAAATGCTTTCAGAATTGCTAGAATAATGTCATGGTACAGGGGAGTATAGAGAACATTTCCACAGATTAACGAAACCACTTGAAAAAAGATGAACTGCGGTTACTCTGCTTGAGGAGGATGACTGGAAAAGTACGGTTAGTGCTCTTTGAGAGTTGTTCAGAAGGTAGTTTCTGTTTACCCAGTGATGGTCGACGGTGACCGGCTCTTCTCCTTGCCGTCGAAAATGAATCGTCTTTGCGAACCGTATAAAATAATTGCAATTGTACATCGGTTTGTGAATTATAAAATCTATCAACTTGTTCTGGGCTGTCTTTGAAGTGAAAAGATGCCAAGGTGTTTTGAATGTTACTGAACTGACGAAG
>NW_008764951.1:0-503 GCF_000715545.1 Opisthorchis viverrini
TTGTTGGGACTGTGATACCCGGCAGTTGAAACTTTAAAGTGTTGAAAGCGAAGAATTCGGTCAGAAAAAATTATCTGTCATGGGTGATGCGCAACATGATAGTGAGGCGACAGATCTAAGCAACGTATTTCGTTAAATCCCCATTTAGCTTGTCATGGTGTGATTTGGAATGCATGTTCGACTGCGTACTGTTCTCGTAATCCCTAGCAAGTTGACTAAGAGATTTCCTGTCGGTAATCTTTCCTCGTTCCGCATCAACCTGCAACGTTACGAATCCATTGTGTCTTGTGGTCTGAAGAATAACATCTTCTTGGTCATCTTCATCATCTGACTCCGGAAAAGATGGATCCCCATCTTGGTTGAGCAGACGAAACCCGACTCTCTGGGCCTTCTTTGGACGACCACTCCACCGCGATGATCTGTTTCGCAGAATAGCCGGTTCAGAAGAGTGACGTCCATACCAGCACATATGTGTGCAAACAACTAGTGCAATGAACACCAGC
>NW_008764952.1:0-503 GCF_000715545.1 Opisthorchis viverrini
CAGCTGAGGAAGAACTGGGTATGAAGTGGAGAGCATTCGACGCCCGAGCGCACGACGCGCATCCGCTAGTCCGAACATATCGACCAGGTGCATTTCGAATTCACGCTCCAAAGCATCCTCCGATTCCCCCGGACGGCGACACAGTTGTGTAGATCCCGAGACCGAAGTTGCAGAGACTGCTGTTTGCCATCGATTAGTAATGATATTATTACGAGCAGCTCTGGCGTAGCATCGTTCTATCAAATCGCCGTGGTGTTTCGTACGTGATGGGGCTTTGAATGGTGCAGCAATTGAGTAGTACAACTGTGAAATCTCACCCATAGGACGACCCGGTAACTAAATCAATTAAGCGTGAAAAAACGCAGCTGATAAGCAAGTGACAGATTCCATCGCTTTACACAAACAGCCCGATTGTTAAGGTTTCAAATATGGAACAAGACAATCAGAAATCAACCGTGGAGTAGAAGGCGACATGTGTACCCTAAAGGTTTATCGTCAGTCAG
>NW_008764953.1:0-503 GCF_000715545.1 Opisthorchis viverrini
ACCGGCAATTTATTCATCAATCATATGTTTCAATCTTTAGGCTGCTCTGAACCTCCCAAGGCAGAGGGTGATTAACAAACGCAGTTTACCACAAAGTTTAATTTGCACATTTGTCACAAAAAATTCTTGAATCTGCATTAAATCCTGTGAACCTGATGAGCTCTGGTCGCTACACAGACCGTCATTTGTGGGAACTTAACCATCAACGGGATTACTGAACAAAATAATTTTAGCAAATTAACCGAACCCGTGAACGGAGAGTAAACGAATGTCATGTTGACGACACGACGTAAACGAATACTTTCGACATTGCTTCTCACGTAATTCACCGACCTTAATGATTCACACTGGTTCAACCAAAATGCTGTTGTTTTTTTAGAATTATATAACGACGAAATCAAATTCGAGGTAGAATATCGACTGCTTTAGGTTGTTTATTGATATAATTGTTTTACGGTTTACTTGACCCCGTGTGTTCTTGCACAGCCGTTTTCACACCTCGT
>NW_008764954.1:0-503 GCF_000715545.1 Opisthorchis viverrini
GTCCTAATTTGTCTCCGTTCCGACTGTTCGACCACCAGGATAGTCCGTCCGCGTGTTTTGTGCGTGCACACGCGCTTTAAGCTAGCACTACGTATGCCTGGTCTGTTGGGACTTTCACGCCTGTCTGTGGCTTACTTATTGAACGCATCGATGCGAACTCCATCACTGTTGCGGTTACATGCATATGGCGAATAGCAGGAACTGGAGTGTGCGTGTGCTAGGCACGTTTGCAATCGGTTGTGCCCAGAAAAGGGGATTCTGACCAAAATATTGCGTGGGTGTGTGCCAGACTGGCACGACAGCCTGTGAATGTGTAAGGGTGTATGGTTGACGCTATTGTGGGTGGCTTGACTGGATGCGACAACGTATGCAAGAACTGGCTGGTCGATGGGGCAGGTGTTTGGCCGTCTGACAGTAAATGCCATCCCTGAATCACCCACTGCACCAAAAGATCTACATAAGTAAACACAAGTCCCAATTTAACCATGTATCCTCTGTTGGAT
>NW_008764955.1:0-503 GCF_000715545.1 Opisthorchis viverrini
AGATTTAGTCCTGTAAATGAAGCCAGTCTCCCCTGAAAAGCTGAGGAGCGCTTACATCAGTGGACATCTCACAAAACGTCAGAGAATCTCGAACGCGCTGTCTCCTGGTCAGCAGTATGGTCACTTCTTGGCCTTTCGGTACAGATAGGTTTCACTTAAAATACAGAATCTTCGCTAGCTGTATTGTTCTAATAACAACTACTTTTAGCTGTATTATGCTATACTTGTTTGACATACCACTTGCCTAGCTCAGCAAGAATGGAACGAATTAGTGCGCATGCGTCCGGTGAACCGCAGTAGGAAGGAAATACCTTGGTAGTTCTTCTCTAGACCCGAGTAATTTATGTACGAAGTGCTTCGCGAGCAGCGTTCAAGTAAACGTGCTGACCACCCCACGTGCTTTTCCAAAATCTGTTCTCTTAGCACGGTACTTACTGTCTATCAGAAGTTTGTCTATTATAACTAATAATAAACGCGTTTCGGCGATTCAAACATATCTTTTG
>NW_008764956.1:0-503 GCF_000715545.1 Opisthorchis viverrini
TCCATAGGGTTTTCGTTAATTTTGTTTGTAACCACTTCTCTAACGAAAAGAATACTTGGAGTGTACTGCGATTGACGAGGAGCAACATCAGAAGCATTATATAGAGCATGATTGTGTGATTCTGTGTAGTCCCCAAGAGATTCCCGATAGTGTGATAATTTCGGCCCTAAAATCCGTTAGAGCGTGTTGTCTGCTGTCAGTGTAACACAGCTTCCGAGGAAGTTCGATGAAGCTCTCCACCTGGTATGTGAAATAAATGCGTCAGATCTTCAACACTTTCACACAGCTCCGTGCCCGGAGCTTGAACTCCGGACATCTGACAAGTGGAGCAAGGCTGTTACCACTACTGCACCAACGCACGTCGGAAGTATGAATATTTAAGTCTGAACAGGTGAAGTTCGCACTTCAGCGATGTGATTAGTTTCCCGATGATGCAGTATCTGTCCTGGCTGTGTCGATCAATTGACCCGTCCTTCAGGACTTCCCAGTCAGGTAGCACCACA